>NC_059552.1:3348333-3651363 GCF_905220415.1 Colias croceus | reverse complement strand
TGAAATATTTTTTCAACTCAAATAGTCTGTTGTGAGTTCATTTTTAAAAATAATAATGTCCCGTTGTTTGTATAAATTCAACACATTTCATTTATGTGATATTGTTTGGCTTTGATTATTAATTATAGACTCTGCTAACTGAAACATTTTTCACGAAAAACAACATAAAAACATCGTTAATTACCTATCTCTCAAAGTTGTTCAATCGACAGATAACAGAACTAAGGAAGGTTCTAGACGCGAAATGCGCATTCAAAACTGTAGCCTCAGGGGAAAGACTTAGCAAAACGTTCCATTTCCTTGAAAGTAGAACAGCGGTTGACCGATCAATTATTCGTTTGCTCTAGCGAAGCATCGGGATCGCACGCCATGGTATCGATTTCGATATCGAGTTATATAACTAAAGCGATTGTTTTACTTAGGCGCGAATCTAGAAATTAATGACGTAATTTAGAAGATGAGTGCCTCACGTTTTCATCTGAATAGTGTCAATGTGTTTTTATTAAATAAATATCGATTTTGATATCGAGTTATATAACTGGTTAAGCGATTGTTTTAATTTCGGCGCGCATCTAGAAACTAATGACGTAATTTGGAAGATGAGTGTCTCGCGTTTTCATCTGAATAACATTGCAAATGTGTGTTTAGTACGCAATTAATTTTCTGAAAATTACAAATTTGATGTGATCTTATATTTTATGTTGGTAATTTATGAAACGAATTTCTGCACATCTAAGTATTCTCCTATTGTAAATATAACAGATGTTAATACATTAAGAATCAAAAATATTTTTATAGTATTAGGTACAAAAATGTAACAATAATCGGTTCCATTTTGCTTTTACTGCAAGGACACGCGTCCCATAATAGTATAAATAAAAATGTAACACGCTTTTAAAGCCTTATCATTCATGCAGGCCCATTGTAAAGTGCTACATGGCATTTAAAATAAACGCATTAAACCGAACATAAATGTTCGATGTCGATTTTCGATACAACAATGTATTGTTAATATCAGTGCAATTGAACAAACGATATTATCAAAGGTCTATCTGTGAAGGCATTTACAAAATTAAATAATTTTTGTTCTAAAACTAGCTGCGCCCCGCGGTTTTACCCGCAGTGCTCCGCCGCTGTCGGTCTAAGCGGATGATAAATGGCCTTTCTCGATAAATGGGCTATCTAAAAACGAAAGAATTTTTCAAATCGGACAAGAAGTCACGAGATTAGCGCGTTCAAACAAACAAACAAGCAAACTCTTCAGCTTTATAATATGATAGTATAGATAATAACTGAATTTTACGCTTTTAGTTAAGTTTAAATTACAAAAAAGTTATTTATAAATAACATACTATAACAATAATATAATGCAAGGACAATACTAAATCATGTCTTATAAAATTGCATGTTAAATAAACTTATTGAGTTCAGAGCGTGAAAAATATCCTTGCATTTTAATTATTTCAATGCAGTTTTCTTATAAAAGTCACGCCATCAAATCACATGCTCCATTTAAAAACACGAATACATATTGTTATGAAATCAACCGTAAAGTTTATAAAAATACGTTGGAATGTTCTAGATCTGTAATAATATTATTTTTGTCCTTATAAAAACAACTACTACCATTATTCCAAACCAAATATGGCAAATAGGTAACTTTCAATAAAACAATAAAAAAAATATTTTTACAAACATTTATAAAACATAAATATGACCCACTTAAGCTTAAAAATTAAAATAACTTGATTTTGGAACAATTACACGATACCGTTTAATTTAACTAATTAACATCATAATTATCTAAAAATAGATGAAAATCATAATTAATCTCTTTAATTATACGTTGTTATAAAGTATAATTTCCAAAAGCTTCATTTTAGTCTATAAATAATTCAAAATTTAACTATTACAATGTTATGATATCGCAATAATCAGCAAAGCTTTTAATCATTCACATATTTTTAGAGATAGTATAATATGTTGAAATTTCAATATATTGTGGCCCTTAATAAATCACTCCAATGGTACCTTATTTTACATGCAGAGAGTATTGCATAGAATATTTAAGCCTACGGAGATTATAAAATCTCACTTAATTTATGGCTTCATGGTCAGAAAATAAATCCTGAAACGGGTCGTGGCTTAAAAAAATATTTAATTGTGTTTTTGTCCACTGAGCAAATACGATAAAGGAGGATTACTTTAATTTCACACTTAACACTGGATGGTTTTTATATTTTTAAAGCGAAAACGGAAACGAGCGGATGAGTTTTTAAAGTGGTTTTTTAAAAGTACTCGAATCGGCGCCTGAGGAGCGCTTTTAAAAGATGAAGTAAAGCCGTATAATATTACAGTGTTTTCTAGAAGAAACGAAGGAACGAAGACCGATTACTTGAATGCCATCTTTTTCACGTGTGTATGTTTTCTTTTCAACATAATATGTTGACTTCAAATTTCAGATGAAGCATTTGTACACAAATTCGTACAATCGTACAGTACTCCAAAAGTGATAATGCGCATAGAAATCTTCGTCACAGTTCGGTAACTGTCATATTCCCGGAGCGTCCGAAGACGATATGTATATAGAGTGGTTAAATGCGTTTTCTTCATGTATAATTTAGTAAAATTTGTTTAGTCAAATGAAATACATTTTGGAAATACGACAATTAGTGAAGATTTGCATGCGCATTATTAATTCTGGAGTACTGTATTTAATTGTAATGTTTGGTATATTGGAGTAAAATAAAAAAATACACAGAGTGTTGACAGACTGCTATTTTTACTCTACGTCGCGTCAGTAGCAAACAAGACACAATTTTAAATGTAATTTTTACTTATAACAAACGATTTTATCTCTGATCTCTCAACTAAAATTTTACGCTCAGTCGAAGTCAAGATCAAGATATAGAACGAAAAGTTTTATCTCGCCGTTTTCTCTTAGATTTTAAATCTTTCGCCATCTACATTTTAATGTCGGTATTATTTTGTGTTTGAAGAAAATGTGGGAAAACGAAGCGTTGTTTGCGCGAGCGAGATTCACGAAAGGACGTGGAAATTGCATTTTGTAGTAATAAATGTTACGCTGTACGATTACCCATAGAATCTGAGATTGTTCCGCGTTTCATATTTATAAAATGTCGTATTACCCAATTGTAGTTTCCAGTAGAATACAGTTCTATTTTCGCACGATTTTCCTGTAGAATTCAGGCAGTTACAATTATGCTCCATAGGAGTATGCTAGTCTGAAACGTTCTTGATGTTTCTGTAAGTTTACAATGATATGTAATATACTTATATAGATAATACCTTGAAATTGTGATCATTGAATTAAATCACTGTCATCTGTATTGGCTTGGCCTAGTATTCAATAACGAGTGAAAAATATTAAGTAAAAATTTTAATTTTATATCAAAGTAAAATGTTCTTTCATTTAATTTAATGAGAAAGTAGGTTATCCTTCGAATTAATTATTTTAATTAATAAAGATTTTTTGTTAGTCTGGTTTCTGATAGTAAAGTTAACATTTGGTAAATCATATTGGTAATCTGTAATAGGTATGTTTGGAAGAAATACCAAAGAAAATATGATCTTGTAACTACTTTTTCATTTAAAAGTATTATTTTTAATACTCTTCTCTTATTCAATTTAATAGGAACGAGTGATAAAAGTAGGTATCAATATTTGAAACTTGAATATCCATTACTTTTCTGCACTTTTAGCTGTAGTGCCATAAAATTGTAATTCAATATAGATTTAAAATTTATGTCGCAAGGAAAGTTGAAATTTCGCTTAAAAGTTTCCACAACTTCGGTTATTATTCTTAAAATATTGCGTTAAACTCAAAATATGAGTAATGAGACAGATACCTACTGAAAACTCCTAAAGTGCAGTCAATTGGAAAGTTTCAATATACATAAAATTACTCTCAATATTCCATTGAAGTAATAAGTACTATTAGCGTAACGATAAACTGATTGGTGAATGAACTGTGAAACCCTAGCAATTAATGTATGCAATTTTATTTGCATATTGCGCGTTCCGAAATAGCTATCGCGTTTCAAGCTAAATTAAATTTTATTCCGTTTAAAAAGAGTTCATTTTCGATTTATGGCGCCGAAATTATTTTGCTTTGTATTGTAACCATTTCACTTCGGTGGAGTTTTTGTTCGAATGAAATGTTCGCATATGTCCGGACGTCCGAGCGACATACCAAAATGTTTGACAGCTTTTTGTCTGGCATTTAATTCTAAGCCTTTTAAGCGTTCTGAATATTGCACAGAAATAAAATTTGAACGTGTGTGTGTAGTAGACGTGCAATCAAACGTGCTTCTATTTTTCAACAGTTTGAAAGGTAGGTAAATAAATCGTTGTATTTACGATTGAAACAAAATAAGGCTTGCTTTTAACTTGTTTTCAGGTTATGTATTAGAGAGCAATATTATCCTCTATGTCTCTCAAAATTTATTGATTATGGAGTACCACTAAAGGTAGTGGAACCCTTTTATTGTTAAATTTGTTATCAAAATCGGTTTTGCCGTTTTCGCTGAAGAATCGAATACTTATAACAAACTTTAGTAGTATTATGATAATTAGTGATTTAATTCAAATTTAGTTACATAAAACAATATACCATAATATGATACAATTTGCTACGCTTAATTAACATTGAAATTTCAACAGAAAATCATAATTTGTAAGCGGAATCAGTACTGACCGATCAAATGCAGTTTAAATGAAAATTGAAACGTTTCATACTTATGTATAATATTGGACCTGACGTACTTTTGTTACAAATAAACTCGTAAATAAATTGAAATTTCAACGGACAAAGTTAAAACGAGTGATTATAAATTCTAAATACTAAAAATAAAACAAAACCGTAATCTGTGTATTCAAATGAACGTTTGTATTCTCTTGTTTTGATTATGTAAATATTGTTATAGTTCGCGAATATAAATATTTCCTGTTACGATTAATGTAAACATTATAGTTTTAGATTGGGAGATATTTTTACTCTTTATTTATTTAATGTTTTAATAGGATGCGTGATTCTTGTATTTTTTCTATTAATTTTAATAATATATTCTATGTCATCTAACTGCAGTTCACACACATAGTATCATGATATCTCTTTATTGTTGATTTTTATCACAAAAGGTAGCATTTGCTATTTCCCAAGGTCTCCCCTATATGCGTATCAAATAGCATAAAATATATTGGTTCTGTAGTTTAGGCGTGGAGGAAATTAACGTTTGCATCATGTTACGAATGAAGATAGTGGTTGAATAGAATATTTTTTTAATGAATTAGATTCAAAAAAACAATGTTGAATTAGCCTTAAATAAAACACACTTTAATACATTACATTGAAAAATAATCCTGAATTATACTAAACGCGTATTCGCAGTATATATTATAAACAAGAACAGCAATTGACCAAATCTACAGGCTACAAGACTTTCAGAAATAACAGAACATTTTGTATGTTAAATCCAGGCGCATCTGGTGTAGTGGTCACATCGAAGCCAGCCCAGCCGCAAATACAGTTCACACTGTGAATGAGGAAAATTGCCTTGCAACGAGTTTTTGTGGTAAAAAACACAATATTTGAGCGCGCTTTTTCATATTGGTATATAGTGATCGATGGAATATTGGTGTGGTAGAGGTGATGTGAAAATATTGTATGGTTTATTTTAGAGTAGTACATATAGTGATTGGTCTTTTTATTGTGGCATCTTCCTAAGCTAATATAAATTATGATAAGAGCTTGAAGAAAATACCACACATTTCCATAAAAACCTAAACGTTAGGTAATTTTTTAAGGGAACTACGTATATGGAGCTCATAATGTATTTTGTTCACACCTACAAGCACCTCCATTTATCTGAAGATTGTGCAACTAACAGTTCTCAGCGAAAGAGCAGTCATAGCCCTAATCCTTCATAATCTTTCTCTGAGATATTGCTCTCTCGTTCCCTAGCAACACATCTGATAAGGACGACAAATTACACTTATCACACGGTACGCGGTATAACTTTTCCTCTTACAAAATTCTACGTTTACCTTCCATGCCAATTCTAAAACTAATTTTGAAAAATCACACGTAAAAGAAACCACAAACGATTTTCACGCAAGGGAAAACCTTTTAAAGAGTTTTTGCAAAGCCAGTTTACTCACAATGAAATCTGTCAACAATTCCGCCTTTCAAATATTCGATTAAAGGCAACTCTTTGAGTCGCTGTTCTCCTGGTAGCGAGTGTACGTTCGTTAGAAATTGCACTCGGATGCGGAAAAAGCTGCGTTTTGTGTTGTTTGATATCGCCACATTGTAAAACATTTACTTCCATAGATTTAGAAAGTACACTTTTTATATTTATGAGAAGATAAAATTGAATTGTTTTTCTAACACACGGTTTTCCCCTTTTCTTTTTAATTTCTCGCGGTTTCAATAAGTATGTAGTATGTCTCAAAATAGGACAACAATCGTAAATATAATTTCAACAGCCTCTTTTAAAGATAAATATTTCGCGTTACAAAAAATCCAGTCCAAAATGTCTACGTCTCTGAAACAATGGGGAGACTTAATAATTCCAACATGCCATGAAATAGAATAGGCTAGGCAACAAAGCCTGATCATAATGCGTGCTGTATCGCTACCAGAGCTTGAGTAATGAAGCCTTCAATACGCCCAGATACCAGCTGTTCTTTTATATACGCCTGGTACCTCAACCGTTTATTAGACTGGTACATACCTTTACAACGACAGCTGTTCTTTTTTAATTTGGTTTCCATTACGGTTTTTGTTTGATTTATAGGGCCGTCAAATTTTGTATCAAGCGAATTTATTAATCAATCGATATTGTTATTTTCGTATTTAAAAAGAAAATAAGCTTTATAATGACGTCATAAACAAAATTATAAATATTATCTAATTAATCTCGACAATTACTAACAAAACAAGCTCTACTTCTGTAAAATAGTATTATAGTAAAGTGGAATTCATCTAAATAGTGCTTTTCTGGATAGCATAGTCGTCTAGTGAAATAATGAGGTAGGCGGTGTTGCAACGTCAGAAAAGCCCTTGTATATCAGTGCTGCTATATTATTTTTAAAAAGTTACAAAAATACTTTTTAGTTTGTGTATATTTAATTTTATACAAACACTACATACAAATTAACTCAAGATACCACAGCTAATAGATACGAAGCTAATTATCAGTAACCATGTGAAGAAATCAAGTTACGAAGTTACTGGTAAACTATAAATTATCAAGCCGATTGGCTATTGCGTCAAGTTTATATGGACGAACGAAATAACCAAAAAAATGTGCCAAAATAAAATGAAAACGAAAACAGTTCTTAATTTCAAGGTAAGTTTTTATACATTGCAGTATACACGAGGCAAGAATTTTTGGCACAATTTCGATACCCACAAAGCCTTGTCGCTATTGATTTTAACACTAAATTGCGTACCAAGAAAAGCAAACATAACTTTAAATTCTAAACGCAACTTCAAAGAATTTAATAAATAACTTCGGGCGCCTGTTTTCATTATCGTCTTCAAACTTGCGTACAACTTAACCTGTCTGAGTTTGGCAGTACTGGGCCTTCCAGTTTCTTTTTCAACCGGTTGGCTGCTATTCAAATGTTTCGTTGGCTGAGTTTTATCTCTGCCTGAAATGTACTTTTCCAACTATTGGCATACTTGGGTTTTGGCTGTACTTTCGGACATTTATAGGTTAGCAAATTAGTTCTCGTAATAAATTTTGTTCGAAGCGCAATATTCGTTACTTTAGAGCGCGATTATCTCTTATTTTTTACTAGGAATGAAACAGCTTTGAATGTAGTATCCAGTATTAATGTTCTTTCTTCTTGTATTTAACTTACAACGAATTCAACGACATTTGAAATATTTTTTTTAACTCGATAAGAATCAAAATAGGCTCACCCAAGGGCTCACCTTTATTGACAGTGTCATTTTCGCGACTCCAAAGTAAACCTCACATTAAATATTTAATTCTTAATGTACTGTTTGTTTCACGTATCCTAAGTGAGCGGTGGCGTGTTGCTACCAAGTCAATTTGTCAGTTATAACACGCACGTATCATGGCAGATGGAGTGGTTAGCTGGTTACTCAGTTAATATAAATTGACGTATGAATCGATATGGAAACGATATACGTGTTGGCAGAATTTTGGTGATGCAAAATGCTTGGTCTATTGGAGAAGAGTTGGGTGTCTATCGTATCCTCGTAACGCCAAACATTGGCTTGCAGCCCAAGTACCTTTTAAAAGGTTCACATGGTGCGGACCCAGAGGTGATGAAATCTAAAAAAAGTGCCTTATTATTTCCGTATGAGCGTGGGATTTTTTCTGCATGTAAATGTATGTCAGTGGAAGGTTTTGAGACACTTAATAACCCCAAATTCGTTATTCTTTATTTAGGCATATGGGCTTTAATGTATTACAAAACCCGATTTCGCAAAATTCGTATTTTTTATATTATTGATTAGCGGTAGACAATATAGGGTTTATTTTATATTACAAAAAACAATGAACATAAATATTTGGATTAATACATGTCTTCCAAAATTTTAATGACCAAAAACATATCTCACACTTACAATCTGAGAAAAAAATATCAATTTTTGAACAATATGATCATTATTTTCTGTACTTATTATTTTTAAAGGCTAGTTTATCACGTGTTTTAGGATTTCTATCAGAAGAAATCCACTTCCAACAGATGACAGAAGCAAAAATTAATAAGTTTTTAAATTGGACCCAAAAACACTATATAATAGCAACCCATATACCTTTTAAAATCAGAATGATAGTAGGTAAATTGATATAATATTTCTATAGAACTTTTAAATAACTACTTAATTTTGCAAATAAGAGTTGGTTTTTAATAAAAAAACTATTATTTTCAGATTCTTCAGAACTGGAAGAGCTTTCTTGGTTTTGGTTTATGTTGTAATCCTCATCTCCAAATAGTTCATACTTTTCTATATCTGACTGATTTAAGCTTCATCTATTTGCTCATCTCTCATTGGGTTACCTGAAAAGGATAGGTACTAAAAGATTCTGTAACAGACTAAATAATTTACTTTATATTATGAAGGAGAAAACGGTCTAAATCATAAGTTGCAAAGGCAAATCAAATTGATTAGTGGTTTATTCCCTTATACCTTTTAAAATCCAATAATATGTTAATACTCTTATACCTTCTAAAAGGTATCCAGATTTTACGAGGTTATTTTACACGCATATTCTTTATTTTCGTGTAAATCTAAATGTAATTATAATATTTACTTATTTGTCAACAAGCAGAGTAAGATACTCTCAGTTAAAAACCTAAGATTGCATCAATAATCATGGATTGAACTTACCACGTCCTCTAGTCAGTCGAGATGGCCAGACTTTTCGCCGGAATTTACATATATTTTATTTTTCTATTGGCACTATTGCTTAACCATAGACAAAAACATACTTTCCAGTAGCCGGATAAAAAACAGTAATTAGATTTGGCGCGTAATTTAAAATGTTACGGCGTTTTCAAATCAGATACTGTCAGATACCTTTAAAAAGGTACCGTGGGCGTTTATGTCATAAAGTTGGATAACAGCTTGGGCCGGTACCACTATCGAGCTGCATGCCTTTTAATAGGTATCTGGGCGTTACGAGGGTATAGAATTTTATTCTCATGTGAATGAGATTAATTTTAATACGACTATATACATTTTCTTGCGTATTTCATGATTTTGCTTCAGGCTAGTTTTTTATTCTTCCAGAAAATAGACTTTAGTTGCACTTCATAAAAGTTAGATACAAATTGTAAACAGGCACTATATTTATTTTAAATCAGTATTGAGACTTAAAAAAGTCAATAAGTTGCATTGAAAGCATAACTTTTTCAAGTAGGTTTAAGGAAGGATTTAAGCTTAGCTGATAAATCGTTTAGACTACCGCAGTAATCCCAGCTTAGTCGTGATTGTATAAATTTTCTTTTACAATAATTAATTGAAACCCACGTAAATAAGCTCATTATTAATTTATTTTAAAATAACTTATTTATTATACATTCAATTAATAAAATTATTATTTATTTTTAAGATTTTTTTCAACCCTTCTACATTATTTACAAATATACATTGGTATACTTAAACGCGGAGGAAACTAGGAAGTTCTTTTTATTATTTAAATATGAATCGTTTCATGCATATTTAAATGAGTTAGTATAATTTCCCCATTTATGCTTCGAATTTGTGGCATAGAAATAGACACATAATATTATTTTTTTTAAACACTAGCTGCGCTCCGCGGTTTCACCCACGTGGCTCCGCTCCTGATGGTCTTAGCGTGATGATATAGCCTATAGCCTTCCTCGATGAGCTATCTAACACCGAAAGTATTTTTCAAATGGGACCAGCAGTTCCTGAGATTAGCGCATTCAAACAAACAAACAAACTCTTCAGCCTTATAATATGAAATATTAATTATTTATAATTTTGTTCTGACACGAAGGTTTTCCATTAAATTACAACGGCTCAATGATATGAACAATTTTTATCCCGGAAAGGAATTCTGATTGATTGGGATGAACGTTCATTTTTCCAAATCTCACAACCAAGCCTCGTATACTGATGACTTGCCGAAAAATGAAATCTGTTCTACACGATCACTGAGATTTTAAAGGCATTTTAAGGGCAAATTATCCATTTCATATAATCGCGTGTAAGTGTTTAGTATATTAATTCTTAACTTTCTCGTTATATCGGTAGGAATAATTTTGATAAATTGTAGAGATAGATAATTTATTGGTAAAATATAATAGGCTTCTGGCGTCTCTTACTGTAAAAGTAGTATCTACAACTTGATAAACTTGAATAATTAATTTATTATCTTTAATTTCTGAATAAACTCTATATTAATATTTGTTAGGATACTGATAAATAGATAAAAATACTAAATATTTCAATCAATTATAAAATAATAGGTATAACACCTTTTGAAAATGAGAGACAGCCTTGATAAATGTTATCGATGGATGTAGTTCAAAGCCAACGCTTTTGTAAATAAAGTTCATGGTGCCAAAAATAGGAAAGTCAATACGTTGAGTTACTGCGCTTTAGATGATAAATTTAGTGCAGTGTATTTAGGTGAAACATTAGTTTGGATAATTTTTCCTGCTTGTTTGTATAACTTCATGTTATATTATTTTAGCAATCTAAAATAAGTTGTTCAAAAAGGTAAAACCATAATGATACACTATGGCTCTTTTATTAATTGTCGTTAACACCAAAAAATTGTTATAACTAAGTTTACAACGTTTATGTGGTACCAGATCCACGAAACTCAATTGTAACTTTATGTTGAATATTATAATATGTATATCTAAGCATGTCTCTGAACTTACTGTCTATTATTATCGATAGCTCATTATTTGAAATAGCTATATAGCAAAATAATTCCAATATAATATTGCGTAAAAGTGACGAATATCAACCACATTATAGTTGCCATGCAATATTAGCCTTGAGTGTAAGCTGATGTTACAAACATAATTGTGTGGACTAAGGTGACGTTTAAAATTAGCATTAGTACATTATAGTGCTACGGCGTAGCACTGTAGCACTATTGTGTAGCACTTCATGTAGATGCTAGTCACGGCTGAATATATTTTGGTGTCTACCATTTTCTATATTTAGATTTTTTGGCGGGATCCTGTTCATTTTATTTATTACCTAATAAGGAAATAATATTATAGACTTTCCTGTATTGTATAAATCTATGTATCTCCCCTATGTACAGTGATAAGCACGTAAGCACAGGAACAAGAGATCCTGGCTTCCATCCAATCAAAAAACAGCTAAATATTTATTTGATAGGACAGAAAGTTTTATACTTTTTGTACCATAACGAAATATATCAGTAGTTAGAGATCATTGAAACAGAAATGAAATACATCTGCATCCCACAAGGTACTAGAAACACTATAATATCGTAAGCGCTTATACATCTATTATGCAAATACCTAACTATAATATTCCTTCTATTCTACAATCGCAAGATCCTAAATCCCATTTGTGGCTAGCACATCTGCAACTAATTGTTGTTCATGCCTTTACAGTGTTAGCACTAATCGCCAAGTGGAGCATCTGCTTTGCTTCCTTATTATATAAGATTTTCTAGAATATTCCAATATTTTTTTTATAAATTTTAAATGTTTATCACTACATAGCAAAAAACAAAGTCACTTTCTTTGTCGCTATATTGCATGTATCCCTATGTATGCTTTCGTGGATAAAGTGATTGAATAAGTTTATATTATGTGTAATTTATTAGGTTTTATACACAATGGGCGGAATGCTAGTTTTCTTATAATCGTAACGTGGCTATTAAGAAAACTCTTTTAAATGAAAAAAGGGAGTTTTTAAAGTATACTACTGTATACAGTAGTCATACAGAAGTACAATGTTGTAAAAAGTAATGGTTTCCAAGTAACAAAAGTTCATCTTTAGTAGAATTCGAGGTGTCCACTCGAATAATATGAAATACAACAACGAAATACTTGTAGATTACTCCCCTGGTAATCATTCAATCATTATTTATATATTTGGACCTTAATACTTTCACACGAAGCAAAATACTATGATGTATTGACTCGATTAACTCTTGCTGGTCCATCGGTCAGTGATAATAATTATTGTTCTGGGAAAACGATATAATATCGCCAAATTGATGAAGCTTTCGGTCTTATTGTCTGATTATATTTATAACACGTAGTCAGTGGAGAGCTTTATTACTCACTGTTAGTATATTATTGAACTCGAAAATATATTTGAATTTTGATTAAAAAACAATTAAGTCTT
Organism: Colias croceus; assembly: GCF_905220415.1. NCBI lineage: Eukaryota > Metazoa > Arthropoda > Insecta > Lepidoptera > Pieridae > Colias > Colias croceus. The sequence goes on along the minus strand of NC_059552.1, from coordinate 3,638,486 downwards.
ATGAAACGAATTTTTAACGAAGAAACTATTTCGTGAATATACTAAAGCAATAATTGTAGTCATTATCTTTACCATGATCAAGGACAAAATATAACATATTCGATAAAACTATGTATTAATAATTATTTTACCTATATTTTATCTATACAGGGTGTAATCGTTAAGTGTGCACAGACGATTTTTCCGTAACTATTACAGATAACAAAAAACTTTAAACTGATATCGAAAGTACTTAACCTAATGAGTAAAATGGCCGTAATATTTTTAAAAAAAAAAACGAGAAATATCAGTTTAGTTTTTTGATATCTGCAATAGTTACGGAATAATCGCTTGTGCTCACTTAACGATTACACCCTGTATAAGTCGTGCATACATAATGGTGTGTCATATTACTATTGGACTATAGGACCATTCATTATTGAAATCTCATATCCATCTAAATTCAATTGAATATTACAGGACTAAATACTCCAACGCCTTTGGGCTAACCTCACTTAACTACATAATATCTGTATAAAGCAATCCGATAATGGCTCTCGTAAGTCTTCAATGCTATGAAGTGGACTTTAAAGTAGGACAATCACGACAAAGAGTGATTTGAAGCGGCAAATAGCATTTATGACATTGTCAAAGAAAGGGGTAACTTGCTGATTGAAAAGAAATGGTTTCGATTATCTTGTTGGTTGGCTTTTTAATTTGATTATGTTTGTTAAGATTGAGAGATTATTATCGTTTATCAGGTTCAAAAACAGTTTTTTGTGTTGTGCTTTGGGGAGTAACTTTTTGTGACAGGTTTACTATGATGTCTATATTGTTTGAGCTCGGTCGGTTTTGTAGCACTCTAGCTTAGTTTTCTAATTAAGTGCATCATTTTTCGGAATTCAGAAGTAAAAATTCTACATCTGCATATCATGAAGCATTTCATATTTGTGCATGTTTTTCGAATACATTTCCGCAATTAAAAATATTAAATTATTGCAAATGAATGCCTTACTTTGCTTTGATGTTAACGAAATACAATAGAATATATTAATATTAACATTTCCTCGGTATATGTAATACTGAAAATCACAAGCACCGCAAAGCGTACAACATTCAGAGCCAAGTAAAATAACATGTTACTTCCACTTAATATTCCTTCACTCCCGCAGTTCCTAGTTTATATGCGTACACAATCCAAAGGCATGAATTTTCGTATATATATGTTCAACACCAAACATTATTCAGCATAGCTAAAGTTGTAACAAAGAACAGGCGCAAAGCCGCGAGTTATCAAGAACGCAAACAAAATGATGGTTCACGTGAATGGAATATAGAAAGCGCCTCTTAAATATCACTTTAATAAAAGTTCAATTATCTTTGACGTCGACTCGAACAGATATACCAAGTCCTTGAACTCTGAAAATCCGAATGTACAAGGAAACAATGTTCCCTATACGAATTTCTGTACATTACGTTGTCGTGGACATGCGTATTGGCCGCTGTGGGGACGAAGCACGAATCTTCTTCACCACACGCAAGCGTACAGGGGAAATTGTAATCTATTGTAAGACGGGGAAGATTTAGTTTCCCTTTCATCGAGGGGCGAGCAAGCGCTCTATGTTGGGCGGGGGCATCGAGTTGAGGGTGATTCAGTTGAAACGTCGCCGCGTCAGGGGATAGTATCGCGCTTTACCCCGGTCCCCGCTCTGTAAATAGTCATTGAATTAAATCATTCGATATGTCACCAAATTAACCATCCATACTCATATTCCGATTTGAATGATTTGTTCACATAAGCGTTATAAATGGACCGCCCACTGCTATGTTGATTCCACCGGCTGTCAATAACAACACCACCGAAACTAGTAACGTGTCGTTTCTTAATTATTCATTATATAATTAGCTAAAATTAGTGCATCTTTAGTGTTTAGAATTTAGTGGTCGATGATAAACACGTTTATGGATATACCTAATGCCGAGCTGCATCTGCCATGGCTGTGATATAAATCTTCGTCGCTGGGTATAAATTTCTAATAAAATTTATTTTCATTTGCTTTGAAGCTTGTAGATGAGCAACACAAAACATTATTTACTTCTGAACAATCATTAAACGCAATTTGCATTCTGATATATGCATTTTTAAATTACCGTTTAATTATATTGTAAACGGTTCCTTCTGCGGACAAAATTTATAACCCACAAAACGGGGCTGAAAAATTATATGTCAAATTTACATACGTACGATTTATGGCTCCATCCAATATTTGGAATGCGTTGCGGTTAAAATTCAAAAGGTGTAAAAATTCAAATTTTTATATTTATCTCAATATTATTGTGTGTGATTTACATAACCGTTCGCTTTTCACATCGAGAGCTTTATTTATTACGTATGTATGTACATTTATTTTTAGTGTTTCAATTTAAATCATTACGTTCTTCTTCCATTCGCATTTTTCTTCGTATATTCTATGGCACACAGTATCACACATAGGTACTTATTTATCTATTTTAATTCATATTTTGTCTTTTTTTACGTATATGACTTAACATGCACAATTTCTTAACATTATTATAAAAAAGAGTTAAAATGTTCAGATCACGTTCTGACTTACGTAAATGATAGCGAAAGGCTTCTTAAGTTACGCTTTTCTCTAGTTACTACGAGTACCTTTTTCCCTTTCCTATTAACTTCCTTTCCCTTTATTCCATTTTTGAGGAAAACAATAATATGTTCACTATTTCATTATTCACGAGTATTTTTATTTATTGCTTATCAACTACGATTGCCTTGCCAAGAACTCCTATTTTATATTACTAGCTAGATATTCACTTCGAATTCCTCTGATTTTTGTAAATTTTCCTATGCCTCTAAGGCAAAATTCCCAATAATTATATTATATTTTACTGCATGGGTTAGGCATTGCTTTTCCTTTAATCTTAAGCATTCATACCTTTGCATTAAGATATTTAGGTTTAAAATCAGTAAATAAAATTATTGTAATGACAGGCTTTTGATATCTTCTTTAATATATATAAATCTCGTGTCACAATGTTTGTCCTCAATGGACTCCTAAACCACTTAACCGATTATAATAAAATTCGCACACCATGTGCAGTTTGATCCAACTTGAGAGATAGGATAGTTTAAATCCCAAATCGTTTTAGAGAAAGCGGGCGAAGCCGCGGGTGGTAAGCTAGTTGTCTTTATATATAGTATAAGAGTATAAGAATCGATATTTTATCTTCTGCATCATTGCATGAGATTCATGAAAGCGTGAGTGGTTCATATCAACTAAGAATTACAAATTTCGATCACGTAATCGACCTTTTTCTTTGATGAATTCATAGAGTAACTATCCTTGACTAAGGTTCCACGCTTGTTGAGTTTCATCTTTGATAGTAAATTTCGTAACTGTACAAGTATTAATTTCTGTCTCGCGGTTAAAGGATACATTTATCGAACCGCAATTAAGCTTAGTTTGCTATGCTCTACATCTATACTTAATAATATTATTATAAGGCTGAAGAGTTTGTTTGTTTAAACGAACTAATCTCAGGAAATTCATATTTGAAAAATATTTCGGTGTTAGATAGCCAATTTATCGAGGAAGGTTATGAGGAGCAATGCGGGTAAAACCGCGGGGTACAACTAGTTTAGTATATACCGCTAAAATTTACCTTATATTTTTCTTTAATTCAAAGGAATGCGTTCCATAACGCTTTATCAGGACAAGGCAAATTCCCTACACACGAGTACGAATAAAATGATAAGAACACATTGAACTTCCGCCCTTAAGAGCCTAGATATATCTTGTTCATCTTCCGTCAATCCTCCGATACAGAGATCTCAATCCCGAGGGAATAGTTTCCTAGTCGTCACCAAGTTTTTACCCTTTTTTGTCACAAGCTGCGTGTCATGGTATCAACTGTATTGCGATTTTCTTTATGCGAGCAAAAAATTAAATTTGCTCAGTTCCCGTTCGGATGGGATTGTGAATACATTCGATATTTATGGTTTGAATAAGGGCATTTTGAGTGTATGCAATTTTCCTTTGCATAAAAAAGGACTGAAATAATATCAATTTCGTTATAAACATGAAGGTACTAAATTTATAATATTAGAAAAAAAATTATGTAGGTAATTAAATTTATTCATTAATAAGTTGGCGTAATTTTATGTCATTACTAACTAAATTATCATCAGATTACAAACAATGATACGTAATACATTAAAAACAACCTTCAAAAACCATTCATGTTGCATAATTTATACTAAAAGTGGGCCACGCCTACTTTTACCAACATGCGGTATTCGTGTAATTGAATTCGTTTAAAACTAACAAACATATCCTCAACTTTCACCTTATAATATATTAATGACTTTTGTACTAACAGTTAAGAAATTAATCCTCTACTAAAACGATAACCTCAAAATTATCTTTAAAACAACAAACCACAAATCTAATCTACCAAAACAATAGCTTTGCAATTCCAGTAAGGAAATTATTTCTATATCAACAGTTCATTTGCTTCCATTGAATATATTATCATCGATCTTTTATTTGATTATTACTTCTCTCGACCTATATTTTGTGGTTACTCAAAGCCAAATAGAAGAATTATTGATGACATTTTGTCGTGACATGCTAATGATACCCCGAGAATGGTAAATGTATCGGTTTATTCAGTATCACTCTACACTATTGTATACGTCTTAGTGCTGTGAAAAATTGAACCATTTTCATAACAATTCTTCATGAAACCAATTATTTCAGTACACAGGTATTACAATTTTTATGGCGATTAATTGCTTAGTAAAACATAGTTTGTAAGCTATATTCAATTGAAAGAGTTTAATATACTGCACTCAAAATATTACCTACCTATAATATTTGTAGAAAAATATATTTCCAAGAATTTTATAAAAACATTCAGCAGTCTTCATTCGTAACATATTTTCACTGTACTGAATTAAATTGAAACATAACAAAATTGTAATATAAATCGTACATTGAATTCCACATGACGCGTCTCTGCTATGTGAAGTTTAAGATTAGTCGGATTTATTTTCTTGATAACACTTGAAAGCAATCATATCCTTAAAAATATCACACGTAAAGTGAAAAGCTATGTGTGGACACAAAATACACAGAAAATGCCATTGCGTTTACGGGCTGAACGAATATGCATATAAAATGGCTGTTGGTGCAAAGGCATTTAAAAATTTTATTTCCGTCGTACAAACGCAATAAAATGATGTAATATCTGTAGCTATAATATCGCGCACTTGTGTCGCAAGATAGTTTATATGAGAGTCTGCAATTGATTATACGACAGCCCCTGAGCGTTGAAGCAATTACAAGTTTATGTGTTAGTACGGGACCGCATAACATTTTTGATTTTAACTTCATATTACGGTCAAAAGCATTAAAAGAGTATTGAGCCTGGACTATTTCGAGTTTTTGTTATGTCGCGTTAACACGTATCCACACCCATTTCTCGCGAGTCTATTCACGTTAGTAAGAAATATACAGGATTTTTGGAATGGGGCTCTAAGTGTAGTTACTGTGTACCTTTTCTGCCTTTGTGTTTAAAGGGAAACGTTCTTAGGAGCTGTTTAGCTTTTGAAAGTGTTTTGTACCTGAAATGACAAGATGTAGACTACGTATTGTGCGCATTTCCTAAATATTGAACTATATTAATTCCTATCAACATCTATTTAGACTCACTATTCAAATAACATTTTCTAAAAGTACACGTAACTATCCTTCTGCCGATGTATCTATCTTCTCTTCAAATCGTCCCCTTATCACGTAACGTTCTCAATAAATATAATATTAAAAGGCTACGATTCAGGTGATTAGGAACAACAGCTGCGCCACATTCTTATAGACATACTTGACCTTTGCATTTAGGAATTATGCGACCAATAAAACGCGTAGAATTTGACGAGTTAGACACTTGTGACAAATTTATGTCACAGTTGTTCATAAAAATGTTATAGCAGTACACCTGAATGGTTCGTGGATCGTAGCATTACCGGATTTTTGTATTCCTTTTATATGGGAAGGAGTTTATTATAATCACAAAGGTTTTATTGAATTTCTGTGTGCTTGAGTACTTTTCGATAGATGTTAAGAGGTTTATTGTTAACTGTGATATCGTTTTACTATTGCAACTTACTGGTATGATTTAAAATTATACTTTAAAATATGATCTGTGATAAATGAAGAACGTTTGTTTGTGGTACTTTTTATATAAAATTCATATTACAATTTACAATTTACATTTAATGGATTCGAAAAAATGTGTATGTTCAGTGAAGTTTTTGCTTTAAAATATTGTATTTTTGCACAAACGATGCAATAAAAGTATTGAAATGTTTTTATAAAAGCTGTTCAAATAAATATTTCGTAAAATCCGACAGAGCCAACGAATTTTAAAGAAATATTTGTACATTGAGCGATAAGTTACGTACATAAATAAAGAAATATTATTATAATAATTTAAGTTATTTTTAATTTATAACAGGAGTTAACATTAGATTTAATTATTAAACGTAAATTTCACATAAACAAAACATTTAAAATTATCGAAATATAAATTCGAGATTTATGTACAATTAAACTAACTCGATTTGTACATTAAATTTATTGCATTAGCTAAAATCATTTATGCAGAAAATGCGGTCATAAATTAGATAAAATATTGAGTCTGCGGAAATACCTCTGCTTAATAATCTATGGGTTTATTGTAGCAGACTAGCTGGCGCCAACCGAGGTCGATGGTCTCATTCGATGGTTTGAGATGAAACTTCTTTTGGCTTTAAAATTTCTGAAGTTTTATAGATGTAAGATAAGATTAACTGGTGTTTTGATGAAGAGATTTTATTGTATTTAATTGCAAAAAAGTAAAAGGAACGGTCAAGTTTTAAGCACGTATACGTGCTAGTCCTTTTTTTGGGAATATAATATTATCATCAAATATCTGGATATTTTAATATTTGTCTTGATACATCTTGCAAAGAAGTCACGCCTGTCACGGGATCTACAAGATATTTCGTACCTATATTAACTGAATGGATAAAGTAAATAAAGTAAAAAAAATATATTTGTAATTTAATAAATCAAAGGATTCAACCGTTCAAAATACGCTATAAAATTTCTACATTCAATCATGATTTATTTTACATAAAATTCCACGAGCAATTCGGCTGAAACTGCGAAGCGCTAAAGCGCGATATCGGGCTGATGCATTTAAACAGATCCTTAATAAATAGATATTTAATCTATATGTATAATATATAAAACTCAAAGGTGACTGATATAGTGATCTATCAACGCACAGCCCAAACCACTGAACGTATCGAGTTGAAAGGCATACAGGTAGATGTCAGAACGTAGGCGTCCCCTAAGAAAGGATTTTAGAAAATTCATCCCCTAAAGGGGTAAAATAGGGGATGAAAACTTATATCATGAAAATTTATCTTTTCCACGCAAGTGAAGCTGCGGGCAACAGCTAGTTTGCTGATAAAATTGTAATTTAACTTTGATACATATGATTTTATAAAGCGTAAAATATATTATCAAGCATCCATACTGTAAAATATTTTATTAATATAAATAGGAGTTAAGTTATAAATAATTGCATTTTTGGAACAAACACAAAATCGTAGCTATAAATAACCCACGTTTCATACAATAATGCTTTATTACAGTTGTAACACAAAAAGTGTTTTTTATTAAAACTTGTAAAAGTATTTCGTACGTAACAATTGTTACGACGTAAGAGCAATGTTACGTTCATTCGACTTTTATTGAAGTTCATAACTTTTCTTTTTTTCGTTTATTATTTCTACGTGACCCACTGCAGTACTTTATATCTGACAATAAATGCTAGGATTATTACGAATTAACTATAAGTTAAGTATAGTTACCTATATTTTGCTATGACTATATAATAATAGAATGAAAGTCCTACTGCATGTTGGTAACATGTTCATTGTTTTGAGATTGTAGGTTCTAGTCTGGTTTAACCAAGGAAATGGTATAAGTTTTTCATGAAAATGGAAAAAAAGAAATGAAATGGTATTTAAACTTTACTCTATCTATATAATTATTATTGTTGGCCAGGTTTCAAATAAATACACGTTTTCCCTCTGCTATAATAATCATCTTAATAAAATGTATATTCTTGTAATGATCTATATTAATAAAATACAAATTCATAAAAAATAAACAGTAGGTATCAAGTAAATCAACGTATCTAGTTCCTAAGAATATATTTTCGCTTAAATATTCCATCAATTTACTAACATCTTGGTTCATACACGACCACTTTATACGTATTATATAATTTATTCAAAATATACCGGGAATATATATATATCAAGTTATGCAAATGCATACATTCTGTGGTGTCACTCGCAAGGTTAGAGATGACACAGTTTGCATTTATGAGAACAAGCTTTAGAAATATATAGAAAAGACGTGGTATGTGAACGCTCCTTTATAATCGGAAAATATTGGGAAATCGCAAATGTATCTCAAAATTTTGAATAAAAATAGTTAACTAACTGATTAGCTACCTACAACACTAAACAATCAATACATATTGCATCTTAGATAAAAAATTTAAACATTATTATTAGTTCGATAAAATAAATGAATTCTAAATTTTTAAAGTAAACCAAATAAAGTATGGATAACGCTAACAAGAAAAATGTTACTCGCAGTCTTTATTCCCGTAGGAAATAGTTGCAATTCGTGTCAGTGATCCCACTGAAACAACTAAGTGATCACTTACTACCACGGGAATTAACTGTTTTAAAATTCCACGAAGTTTCATGAATATAATATACATATTTTAATAGCATATATAACAAAATATCACAAATTAATATGCGACCACATAGGGTCGCGGATTTGGTTTACCAAGATAATTGTTATTGAAATTGTGCTTTTCAATTATTTGTTTATTTGATTATTTATTGTAGAACACCACTCAAAATAAAAATACTTACATACAATACAGATACAGATTGGACGCAAAGTATAAATAAAAGGCGACCTTATCGATACTAGTGATTTCTTCCAGGCTACGTGAGGTATGGGGTTTATACGATACATTGAATTAAGAGAAATCAATTTAGTATTTGTGAATATTATTATATACATATCGCCAAATTTAGTATTCTTGCTACAACGCTTCCATAGCTTTGGAACTAATGCGAATTATAACACCCATTTGAAGGCCGTTTCTATAATTTAGTGTTAGAATGGTTCAATGAATTTCAATTAATTAGCCATATACGCTCTGGAATGACATAATTGTCCAATTACAGATAATATATAACGAACCGAATTGATTTCAGTTAAACAACATAGAAAGTAAATGCTGCTAATGAATATTACTTACATATAAATAGTGTTTTGTTACTAACCTATAGTTATTTCAATCTATATAAGGGCTTTTCATACGATCGTTATAAAATTTACAACTTGACAGAATTTACGAATAGGTAAATGAAAAAAATGAATTTCGTGGGGATAGCAATTTTTGTGCCTATGAAAATGTAAATAATGAATGCAAAAATTAACATAAATCTCTATACGTTTTTAGCAACTGTGTTATAATGAAAAAAATTCAATCAGCCGGTATGTGCGTGCATTGATTTCTTTAACCGCATCTCGTATCTAAGAGAAAATCTCTTTGATGTAATATTAACTTCTTCTGGCTTAAAGATCCAATTTCTATAAAAGTCTATTAAGCTGCAAAAAAAATTACAACGTACCTACAACATAATGGTTCTTTGCCTATTTTGTATACCTATATTGAGATTATAATTCATAGTTTTTATTTTCTATAATACGTATAGGTTACTAGTACCTAGATAATAATATACCAAAAAGCCAAAACACATGAAAAAGACAGTGAAAAATGGTCCAACATCCCACCTTATTTTCTATACAGTTTCAAATAAATTCATGAGTGCAATACACGTCTAGATTGGTTCGATATTTCATGGTATTTTCTACCAAGCTGGCTTAAACCTTAAGGAACATATTGCAGCTGTTAAGCTAAAATATTCCTCCCTGTCAACGCTGTGTACATAATATATTGGTTCAACTAAACCATTTGTTTAGCTTATAGTCTTACTCTTGTGGTTATTGACTTGAGTATATTGTTTCGACTTCCTGGGTCTAGACAAATTAATTTTCAGTTCATCTTGGTTAAGAACGTCGTTGTTTCTCGTACGTATGATGTATTGTAATTACGTTGTTAATATTGAGTGCATGTTTTATGTCAGTTAGATCAAAGATCATATTTTAGACCGAAAAAATAAAAAGAGCGTGTGTCAGAAGTGAAACTTCTTTGGCAAGATTCAAAGACACCGAAATCGTCGCCTTACTCCATGACGTGACGGTATTGCCATGACGCGACCTTGAAATATTACTCTCAACACGCCTAAAGAAGTTTCACTTTAAAACAATTTAATATCATTGTATGTTGTTATCTCTATGTTCTGGAAAAAAAAACAATTGTAACTATCAATGTTGTTTTTCGCTCTCACGAAACCAACGTATTATTTCCAAAATGTTTTATGTCTGAGATCATTAAAAGAAAATATTGTGTCCAGTTGTAAGAGAAAAATGCGAATGGAACAATAACAGAGCAGTAAAGTACTATAAGGATCGTATCGCCGAATGCGATGGCTGATATTCAACTGATAGTACGAAGTAATGAAAGCAAAAACAATTCTTTTGAAACTTATAGATTGTCCCGGCTTCGACCAACAAACAAAAAAACAAAAACGTCCCTTAATCATATTCCTTTTGTTTTGGGTAATATTGATTGACGCATTTATTTTTAAACTAGCAGTACCTTGCGGTTTTACCCGCGTGGCTTCGCTCGTGTTGGTCTTAGCGTGATGATATTTTATAGCCCATAAGCCTTTCTCGATAAATGGGCTACCTAAGACCGAAATAATTTTTGAAATCGGACCAGTAGTTCATTCAAACAAACAAAACTCTTCAGCTTTATTATATTAGTATAGATTCTCCCGGCTTCGACCAGCAAACAAAAAACTTCTCTTTATTCTTATCCTTGATTTAGGTAATATTGATTAAACGCACTTATTTTAAAAGAATTCTTTATTCTTACAAGCTTTTGAAAATATTTCTCGGATTTTTTTAGTTCAAGGATACACATTGGCCTGTAGCTTGAATCCAATTTTGCCTACGATTGCGATAACGCGACCACACTGACGTTTTGGTCCGAGATTTATTTTCAATCTGTTCTAGACTGATAGCCACGAGAATATATCGACACAAAAAACTCGGTATAAATATATTGTGTGTAATGTTAGTCGAAATATTGTTATGAATCAAAATTACTTTCTACGACAAATTATCTTGATATATTATTATGTACCTAGCACTGTAGCAATAGAGATTGCCATTGAAGAATACAATTAAATAGTGATTGAAAATAGATTTGGCTTATAAAACAGTAAGTATATTACTACCTGTTCCCTGTCGTATATAAAATAAATTAATATTGAAACTGGAACATAATTGGAAAAGTAACAGATATCAAAATGTGACGTCTCTTTGCTTTTCACAACGAACTGAAAGTTCGCAAATATGAACAATATACAATTTTCAGCACGTCAGTTCGTTTCTCACAAAGAGAATTAAACAGTAAATGTTTTAACTATATAGTACAAACTTCGTACGTTAACGCACTTTGTATCTCTGAACAACTATAAACAATTCAAACTTAAATGAGACTAACCGCTCGTCCCTGCTTTACCCGAGAGATAAAGAAAAAAAAATGAATAAAATATAACCTTAATAAATTATTCGGTAACGATGAAGCCTTCTAATGGTAAAAGCATTTTTCAAACTGGTTAAGTGGTTTTAGATCTAAATCCTCATATACCTATAATCAAATACTTATAATAAAATTGTCTTCTTTATAATATTACTATATTATAAAGACGTTTTCTTTTGCGTAACAAAGCCTAAAGATATATAAAGCAAATACTAAGGCATTTAACTACCTTTTTGGAGCAATAGGATTGGTAGAAATGAAATTAACGGGGTGCGTGAAAAAGGTTTTAATATTCCAAATTCTTCTTATTTATTGAATCAATGATTTAACCTTACGATATTCGGCGCATTTAAAAGTTTAAAAAATAGTAAAACAAATAGATAGCGCTTTAAATTATTTTTTCTCTATTGATGGTAACATTTTTATACTTTTTTTTATTGTTTTGACAGTAAAATACGCGTATATAATATGAATACCAGCCGACATACCGCATCGATCGAATTCCTTTCCCAAAGTTTATACTTCAGATAAAATGATGAAATTCTATGATATATAAAAGAGCTAGATACGTTACCCGCTCTGTATTTTGGCAAGAAAAAACTCAGCTAAGTGCCCGAGTTTCACTTAGTCACGCACCATTCAGCGTCGTGGCTGGATGTTCTTTTTATATTTTAATCTATCTAATAGTATAATAGGTCATTGATGAAATTATAAAATATAATATAAAGTAAAATGCTAAATTTAATAATAGGAGTGTAGATAATATACGCTTTATTTACCGTGCACTAAATAACGTATTGACGTCCTTAGTGCATTAACTATCACATAAATCTAAACATAATCATTTCGAACATTAATCTTGTATCTGGCGCTCGTTTGGTAATTTCCCAGTATCAATTTGGTCTGCTTACGTTCATTTAATTATAAGGCATCTTGTAATATACCGGTGGCCGGATTGGTCACCGCAAAGCCACTGGGATGTCTCACCACAATATAGCAGTGTATTTGGTTAACTGATTTCACAAATATATTTCGTACTGTGATGAGTCCATTTTGGGATGATTACAATTTTGTATAGGTCAGTGAGGATTGTTTGTTTGATACATATAGGTAAATTGGTGGGTTAAATAGATCGAAAATTTTCTTTATTAAAAAATACGTTACATCCAGGACGACAAAGATTCGTTACGTAAAGACAGAGATACCTACTTAACATTTTTCACCAAAATATTGAGCATATAATATTATGTTTAACGATAGAAAGAAAAATATACTCTTTTACGTTAATAAGAAAGCTGAGAAAACAGTTCAAGGGTTAAATTTCAGTTAGCACAGTCACCGCTGGATAAAATATGCACTTAGCACAATGCGACATCTTGACGCTAATCTGCTTCGAGAACCTTCTTACTAAGCCAACTCATTCATGTCATATTCAGAATTGAAATCCAATATAGGTTTATTTTTACCATTTTAAAATCTAACAGAAAACTGAATAAATTTAAACACGGATTCAATAAATGTACTTGGAAAAGGCAATACGTAAAAGTCAAAATTATGTACCATTTCAATGAATAAATAAAATATCCAAAAACCAGCCCGATTTGTTCTAAAACGCCAGCAGTTTTCCCTTGACGAATACCCGTAATATATACGTTGTCGATACCGGATCAAAGCAGTTACAGCCAGTTTAAACTAATAGTTGGGATTTTGCGTCCTTTTAAAATATAAAGCAGTTTCTTAGTACCAATTAAAGCGTAGGATCTTGTGGAAGTGTTGAAGTGAAGTGAAAATGTACAGTCAAGTTAATAATCGATCATTGGACGAAGAGACTGTACGTGAGACGAGATAATGACGACGCTGTCGACGTATTTGCACGCACACATGTAGCTGGCACAAACCTGTCCATGATAGTCTGCTTAGTCGCTGAACTAACTGCTCTTCAGGTATGTTTATTAGAATTAAAAGTCACTATGAATGAATGTAATACTCTTTATTGTACATACGCAGTAATAAATCTTGTTACATAGTTAAGATAGTTTATAATGGAAATTTACAAAGAGCAGCAACTCGATGTAGATATAGAAATAGTGAGCAAGGATTAAAGAGTATGAAACAGTAAATTTTATACTTTGTAAGCTGAATATAGCATACTAGTTACACTAGACAGATAGCGTCAAAAGCATACACGTACATAAAATATACCCTTACTATATTATTTTCTTATTGAAAATGAAATTATTTGTTCATAATACTAGAACAGTATTTTTGTTGTAATGTATGCTAGTAGAATTTAAGTTTCAGGTGATTTTTGTGATTTGAATATGTATCTAATAATCTTATAAAAAGATTGTGACAAAATAACATTATAGAATGTCGCAACTCCGCCCTGTAAGCTAATCTAGTAAATTATCAATAACTACTCAGATTTACCAGTAATATATGGTTTAATTATGTTCTTATTCAATTAAAGTAAAGATTATAAAATATTTTGTTTGTCAACACCATCACACAATGTTTCTGTCAGCGGAAAACTCTTGTCTTGATAAACTGTCCCACATATCCAAAAATTATCTAATTCTCCAAGTGTTTTCTATTCAATTTGGTGAAGACAGGCTGATAAATTATGTTAGGTTCCAAATCTTGTTATCTTTGCCGAAAATGCGACAATATTTCACGACACTGATTATATAATTCAGTTGTAAAATAAATTAATTTTACTTGAAAATAAATAATTATGCTGAAATTTAGTTTCATATTCTGAAAAACGCTTTAACAAAAATATACGACTTACATTAGGATATATAAAACATAAGAAAACTTGAATGAATTACACCGGGCTGAGACTTATTACCATTTAAAAAAAAGAGACCATTTCCGCGTTGAAAAACAACTTATGGAACCGCAAAATATTTTTAATACCACTAAACCATCGCTAGACACAGTGGCTCCGCCAAGGTCGCCGTAAGAAATTCACTGAGTAATGGGCCTAACAAACGGCGAAAGCTAAAGACGGTAATATTCGCAGCCTTGTCGCGTCATCTAAATAATGGGAAAAGGTGAACCCCGACACCTTTTCGCGTTTTGATAAAACACGGAAGTCGCTACTAAGCGCTTTTACTGGCTGCAAAGATTGTCACGCCTCCCCGTAGATGTATCGTAATGGTTTATCGAAAATGCTTTTTGTTACTCTTGGGAAACTCGAATCGATACGCGTATAAAAATAAATTAAGGTGAATATTTAATTTGTTATGAATATAGAACAATGTATGAACATACATTATTAATTATGCGTACGGAATCGCGGCCAACAGCTGATCTAACATTGAGTCAATTAGAATGGAATGGACTTGAAAATTAAAACTTGTTTAGCATTTTAATTAAAAAAAAAACGCAAACAAATAAATATAAATATGAGATACGAGAGAAAACAGTGGAAAGGAAAACGGTGATAAAAGTTAATCATTCTGAATGGATCCCTTACACCAATAAACCGGAATCCCTGACGCATTTCTCAAACCGCAAAATAAAGCTATCTCCAGCGAAAGACATAAATAAATGACTGTTTTCATAAGGTGAACAATTTATAATATCCATGATCGACCGGGATTGGTAGAATTATATCCGAATACGATGAAATTGGTTTGGAGTTGCAAGGAAGGTTTTTATTTAGTTCAATTTATTTGTCCTATGAAGGTATTTTAGATTTATGAAATAAACAATCATAATATTATATTCTCTTTGTGTTACTTTAGAATAGCCACATTGAATGACCTAAAAACACATACATAGAAACGCAAATGTAATTTATTAAAATTAGGCAACCAGACAAAATTAGGCATAACTAAGTAATTTCTGTACACTTCATAACATTTCTGAAATATTTAAACTACACAAATGCATAACATTATAATGATACGGTGAATAGGCCGTCATTAGACTTTTTAATTCAGTTTTACTAGATTCGAGCTTCATTAGTTGCTTTGTGACTTATCTGTGAGTCTATGAGGTAAATGTGAGACATGCAATTATATTATTATTTAACAAGTGAATATTTTCAAGTTTGTAGCTGTTTCTAATATTTATCGATCTGATATTAGTTGCCTGTAATTTACAGTTGTTTATTTATATAATTTATCGCTAATTATAGAAAAAAATAATGCCTGTAATACATAAAAAAGTTTAAATTTAAATCCATTTTTTAAATATTTTACTAAACGAGGTATAAAGACTTAAATTTTGAGTCCCTTTTTAATATTAAATCGTATCACACAATATTTAAAGTCCTTAATTAGAAATGTCAAAGGAACATTAGTACAGCGAAACTATGCGCTCCATCACACAAATTATGGCACTTTGTTAACAAAACTTAATTACTTCATTTATAATATTCTCTTTCATAAAACATAATTACCGAAACGCTCTAATGTCTAAATTTTATATTTTTGTATTTGTCATTGCGTGACAACCTAAATATAAATGGTTTGTCGTCATGCGTAGTAGGTACACTTTATAGACTTAAATACAATATGGATGTCGTTTCGTGTTCTTTATTCAGTTAGTGTTATAATTAGGAAGTGTACATAAATGTTATTAGGAATAATAGAAAAGTTAGGTTCACTCGTCAATCATTCAATTATTACATGATATATTTTTTATTTTTACGAGTATGTGCCGTTTGTCATTTGTTTTAGAACTAAAAATACATCAAGAAGAGGTTTTCTTCAAAGAGTCTTACGACCGAAGTTTGAACTTTGACCAACTAGAGAATGAAATTATATTTTTATATAGTTTTTATACAAAGATTAATAATAAACTTCCAAATTACAAATCTCAAAGAAACCCGAAATAACAAAGAATTTACTTCTTTGGTTGGTTACAAAATTCTTTTACGTTTCATAAAAAGGATAAGAGAAAAGTCGCCTTTCAAGAATTTATTTACTTTGGTCTGTATAAAATTTGGTGCATTTACTTCTACAGCGAATTTTCGTTAAGTTGAGGTTTTATTTTATCCACCCTGTGTTGAAATATCAAAAGGGATTTATTCGGGAAGTACCGAGTCAAGATAGCTTTAAACTTTCACCAAACATCTATCTTTATTATTTGTAAATTTGCTTTGCTTTTCCTCTTATTTTATTCCTATTTTCAAGGAATACATTTATCTTTTTCTAGAAATTAGAAACAATAAAAAAACTGTTTAATCGAATTTTTCGGCACATCAATTTAAAATGCCTGAAAATACTATTAAAATGCATCCACGTTTAAACGGCGTATTGTCCGATAAAAAGTAGCTGGTCTTTATCAAGCTAAGGCAAATAAAAGACTGACATGGCACACAGGCATTCGTTTAATTAAACAGGAAGCGAGGTCATCAGTCCCACAGTGGATTGTGTCCCTTGTGTACAAAGAACTTATAAAGAACAACTCAATAAATAGTCGGATCGCGTGAGTGCCAAATTTTTAAAATGCATGCTAATTTCGTACGTCGTTTGTTGTGTGTGGTCTGTTTGAAGGATCGTTTTGGTGTGTATTTTTAATTGTATTGTAGTTCTAACAAAAATTTTAAAGAAATTATAGCGTTATAATGAAGCATATTTCATACAACGCTATTGAAAATTGTAATTTCGGACAGATGTAAGCAGTGGAATTTAAAATATTTTGTTTTTAACTATTTATCCATTTATTACCTATAATTGCAATAGTCAATTTTATATGAATAAAGTTTTTGACGTGACAACGCCTTATAATTCGATAGCCGGCTGCACGCACGAAAAAACATGACTCATGCGGCGTTACCTCGCGCTCTGAGGCGTTCCGTAAGGCTTGAAGTGCAAGCGAGAGCGCGGATCGAGCGACAAAGAAGCACAATCGGCCATTGTCACGTTCAACTATCGTCAGCAAACAGACTTTACAGACAACCATTTTTTTTTTATTTATGTTGTGTCTCTTGTCTCTTGCAAGACTGAATAGCGAATATTTTAAATAATGTTACTTGATTTGAATGAACTGCATTACATCATAAACATTAATCAACGATAACTACATTAACGCACTAAAAAGCACCATTATTTTGCATAAAAGGATTAATAATTTCTTCAAACACTCAAGAAAGAGGTCTGAAGAGTATGACATTAAATTCCGTGATGATAAATTATACGAAAAGAGGGTAATTTGTTTTCTTAAAATTTAGATGTAGACATTAATTTTGTGGTTAGCACAAATTCTAATTTCGCGTGGAATTAATTCACTCCACTGGGAGATCTTCTTTATTAGATTTAGGTTGATAGAAATAGTAATAGAGTGAGGCTGAGCTAAATCCATACTTAATATTATAAATGCGAAAGTAACTCTGTCTGTCTGTCTATTACTCAATCACGCCTAAACTACTGAACCAATTTGCATGAAATTTGGTAGCGAGATATTTTGATACCCGAGAAAGGACATAGGCTACTTTTTATTACGAAATATGTACCACGGGCGAAGCCGGGGCGGACCGCTAGTGTATAATATAATTATTCAGTCTTTGCATTGATCTCTTCACTGCAGTTTGTGAATATTTATGTATTATTTTTACTTTGATCAGATATAATTTATGATTTTTATTTTCACTTTGTTAACGTGTTATTACAGGAGTTGTATAAAAATAATTTAAGCTAGTACAATAAAAGTGATACAATTTTCTATTCTGATTAGAGCAGTGGTGGCTCAGTGGTGAGACCTCGGACTTCGAATCGATAAGTCCGTGATTCGAGACCAGGCGAGCGCGCAGGAAATAAATTGATTTTTCAATTTATCTGCGCATGTTGTAACATCACCACTGCTGGAACGGTGAAGGAAAACATCGTGAGGAAACCGACATGTTGAAGAATAAAAAAAAGTTCGACGACATGTGTCATCCGCCAACCCGCACTTGGCCAGCGTGGTGGATTATGGCCTGTACCCTAATAGGAGGCCCGTGTCCCAGCAGTGGGAACGTATATGGGCTGATGATGATGATGATGATGAATTTTCTATTCTAGTAGTAATACACCATAATATTATTATAATGGGTAATTAATGTCACAACGAGACAATTCATATGATAATTCATGAAAAATATATCTTTAAATTATTTCTATTAAAATAGAAAAATCTATGATTGTTGCATATTATTATGTCAAAAAATCATGTATAAACCATGTTTAGAAATTATTATGAACATTTCCACACACATTCCTTATTTAAACATAAATTTAAATCCAAATTGTAAAGAAGAGAGTTTTAAAAAAGCCACTTAAGTATAGACACTCGAGTTGTTTGCTCAGAGTGTTACTGGGTTCATTAAAGCAGACCCGCTTCACAGCACATTCAGTCATTCTAAAGACTTTAATATGGTTTTGGCGGTTTTTTATTACGTTTTTAATAAATTAAATGATCATTTACTTATGTATAGGTATTGTATGTGTGTATATTTTATAAGTTACGTTTTGATAGAGTACATAATAGTGCCTACTCTTCAGGTAGTAATATTAGATTCGTCCATCATTCTCTGCCTACTCTTATCTTCATAATATTCATGTTCTGAAAGTGTTGAGGGAATGTGAATAATGATGTGAAGTAAGGTTTCTCATTGATTACCTAAAATCGGAATGAATCTTTGTTTTCGTAACTCTTGTACTAGCTTCACCTGTATGTTTGTATGTAACCTTTAGACGATGTAATCGACTCCTATAAACTCGATTTTGACCCATTTAAACGGACAGATTTTATTCAAACTTTGAACGCTCAAAGATCGATGACAACACAATAATTTCTTGTTTTTTTTTTCTTTAACTTTATTAATATACTTCACTCTCTCTTACGGACTTCGGATAGTATAAATTATGTTCAAGTTTGCATTTTATTTAATAATAATATGTTATTTTCATACGCTACTTAGACGAACGAAGGCCAAACTTATACGGGATCTTTAACTCTAAAGCGACATACACTACACTTATGCAATTTTTAAAGTATGGACACTCAACTTACGTGAAGTTAGAGTGTTGCTAGGTTCATTAAAACAGAACTAAGTTCTAACGGAGGGAGTTTGAAGTTACAACATTTACTTCCTCTTGTAAATTACATACAAGAATGAATTAGATGTACTATAAACGCACTTGGGATTGAACATTCGACTTGTATGAAAGTAGAAGGGACCTTTGTTTTGAATTTGTTCTAAGAAAAAATAAGTTCATTAGAACGAAAGCTTCGTTGTATTAATTTATTTGTGTCAAAATATCAGCGCTCTCGAATTTAATAAACAATTATTTCATAATTAATTAACTATCACAAAACTCTTTTGGTTTTTATAACTTTTCTGAATACCATGTATACAGGAGAAAGTAGACGGTTAAAAAAATGCCACTAATAAGGGCACACTAGTTTGTGGTTGCTCAAGGCGTTACTTGCTTCGTTAAAGCGTAACAAAGAGCATTTAGCCTTGTCAGGGACTTTGTCCTATTCGAAACTGTTCCGTATCAGAAGATTAGTTTGCAACTGTTAATTGTCGTTGGGTATTGTGATGTAAATTTGTATGCATTTGGGCTACATTTTAGAACCTACTATATAAAGCGGACTTCAAGGGCTGTTCACCACTGTTCTGTGACTTCTGATATATAATATTATGTAATTTCTGCTGAAAAATAAGCTAAAGGGAACATAATTAAAATAATAAGCTCTAATACATGTTATAGATTCTATTTCAATTATTTTATACGATTTTTTTGTTTGTAATACAATTCATAGAATGAAACAACGAAATAAGACTGTTCGAAAAACAATTGTTTATTTGAGTAAATATCATCCAATAAATTATCCATATTACAGCTTCGATAGGGTTTGATAAATAAAGGCCAATGTAGACACGCTGACGCCTCAGATAATATTATAATGTTAATAGATATTCCCGCTCATGACATTGCATAGATTTTTTCCCTCCATTGAATTTATTAGCAGCAAGGGAGCTTTGATGCTTTGCCGTTTCGATGTTACAATGTCCTAAATTATTTATAATAGCCGGTCAAAGTGACCATGAACTCGTAAGCTAATGAGTTGTTTGGACCCAAATCGTTTTGTAGAGGAAACCAACCCACTTACAAACCTATAAAGTACTTTGATAAAGTTCGCTTTATAGCTTTTAAACTGTTGATGAGTTGGAGCAAATATATTACGCCTATACGATACGATGATAGGGCACTTTAATGAAGGGGAAATTTTATGAGCTCTGTACGAACGAAAAATAGCGAGCGATGTAAAACGGTCGTCGATTATGATCGAAATTTTATGTTATAGCGTTTGAATTTTAAGAATGAGTTTGTTTAAGTTCTTCTTTCTTCATATTTTATCTATTGAATTTTAAATTTTGTAACAAAGCGTAAGAAAAAGACATTATCAACACATTGAAGTATTTGTAGCTGCAGTTACTATTATTATGCAAATTTACAATAAAATATAATGCACAGTAACGAAATTAAGACATGAATTTGTTGCTCGTACATTTAAATATACAATTTTACTAATTAGATAAACAGTAATTAGGTACAACAAAATTAAAAATTCTCTAATTTGCAAACCTGAGTTTACTTGCAAATATTTATAAAGAAAACTTATTTAAAAATTAGTTCCAACAATTGTAAGTGCTACTGCTGATGAGTGAGGGAACGGTAAGCTTCGAGAATTCCCCAAGGAACTGTAGGGACCTACTCATCCTGTATAATTTGAACGTTATATTATACGCCATATTCAAAGTAGCTACTGATGTTTATGTGCTCCAGTTAAGGATGTTATGAAGCTACGAACAATACCGAAATGTATACTGTGAAAATATTTAAATATATTTGCACTGTGTGAAGGGGAACGTAGATGTAGCGAGGTTATACTTGTTAAAATTTTACGTAATATATGTAGCAAGGTACATGAAATAATCAGGCTATAGTTGGACTGATGATTGATTATAAAACCGTTTTCATGGTTTAAAAGTAAAATAATAATTAATATACAGGGTGTCCCAGAAGTCGACGTCAAGCCGAAATTTTCTGAAAGGTAAACCACACCAGTTATCAGAAAAATTGAAAAAAAAAATTTAAGTCATGTATTTTTGAATTTATGGATTTTTTTTATTTAATTTCAGAAAATGTACACCATGTGACAGTTTTTTCATTCCTGTTGATTATATTTACTTTTTGCCATTTTTTTTTTTCTCTTACGTCATCCCGAATAGTGCTTTATGTAACCTGTGATCCTAAACCCTGTGCCGATCACTCCAACTTGTAGGAAAATGTAATTTTATACCGTACCAAGTTATCAAAATTAACTTTTCGCACAACTTCAACTGATCGTCCTGAAAAAAAAAATGTACTACTCCAATTTGGCAAGTAGCTTTAAAAGTTAGCGCATTTAATAAGGATTCTAACGTGGTATAACACTTACTCCATTATTACTTAGATCGGCCATAAAAATTTTTTTTGTTAAACAAAGTCTGTTTTAACAATTTCTCTGAAATTCCAAAAAACTATTCTAGTGTGCCCAAAGCGTGCCTAATGACCACAGCGTGGTTTAAATAAAACGGAGAGAGATATTATGGCGATCTAAAGTTAAATTAAAAATACGCAAAGTTTGAAAAAAATGACAAAGAAAAATATTTTTTTATTTTTCTAAGGAATTTAAAAATAAATTCGAAATTCGAAATATGAGGATAAAAAGTTTATTTAATGGGGTATATTATTCAGTCATCAATTTATTTAAAAATTACTTTTCTTGAACTGATAATTACATTCAAAGTCCCTCATACCTCGCGCTTACTGACATCTTCAAAGACCTGTACCTATTTTGAAAACTAAGCTTCTAAATACAAAAAAATTTCGTATACACACCGAGGATACATACAGGTGTAACATACTAAAATATAACCGAAATCTGAAACCTGACCCTGAAATCTGTGTCCGCTTCGCGTGAAATGGCCCATATACATAATTTCGTTTTGTTCAATATAAATGTAAAAGTTACGATACAATGTCAGATAAAATCTAATAAATAATAATATTCTCCTGTACATCACCCAAAATAACAAAAATTTGTAGCAAAACTACGTACAAAACTAGTGAATCGTGTTAAAAATTCAAGACAAACTTTATTACACCTGGAGTTTTATGCAGTTCAAAAATTGCATACATTTTAAAGTTCAACATGGAATGTCGCTACGATTAACTGTTTGCTTGTTCGTTTAACTTTTGAGTAGTACCACATAGTATACCTATTATAATAGTACTGAAGAATGTGTATAGTTTTTGTGCATTGACATTATATTTTTCTTAAAAGATGGATCAGTGAAATCCATAAAAATTGTATTTTTTTTAAAAAGAACAACATTTTCAAACTAAGAAAATTCTGCGTTATTTGCCCCTTAGGTACATATATAATACTACGCAGAACCTGAATATCTAACTGAAATCCTACATTTAACCATGAATAGTCATTATTTTACTTTCATAACCGCTAAAAAGTGCTAATACGTTCATTGACCAAAGAATAATTCAACTTAATGTTAAAAGTAGTAAAGAGAAACACATAGAAACTAAATTATACCGCACGTTAATAACCTCGTACGTAGTTAACATTTTTAAAGTTTTTACCTGCATTTTTACTTTTTAGAGAACAAAATTAAACCTGCAGTTCACGTTTGAACAATAACAGTTCTGTAAATCGTTGATGGCTTTTTTAAATGTTTTGTTCAATTGAGTTTGTTGTTATTGTGATTAAAAGTAGACGTGGCGGGTATCTTGTATCGCTTCAGATGGCTTTCGAATTTAATCAATTTTATTATTATTGAATTTAAAATCTGTTGGTAAATGTGAATTGAATTTTTACGAATAGTTTGGTATAAATTGTAGATATGTGCATTGGCGAATGTTATATTCGCACTTGAAGCGAATTTTATGTCTACTATATGAAATGAAATAAAAATAAATCATATTATCTCATTGAAAAAATATGTAAAATTGAATTACGCTTTCGTTATCTCTTCTCTAAATTTAAGCTAAACGACTGGACCGATTCTCATGAAATTTTGTGTGCTTATTGGGATAGATTTGAGAATCGGAAGACATAATATATGTTTCATACTCGTAAGTGATAAGAATAAGGTAGAACCATGTACAGCTAGAAGAAAATAATATTATAAAGATATTTCTAAAATACATTTGAATATAATATTATCTACAGCATTTGAACTTCATAACTTTTCTCAAATAGCATACTCGTATTAGCTATCTATTAATAGACCAATTTCAAAATGTCCATTTATAATAGCGATGCAACTTAATACTTTAGGAAAGAAAACATTATCTACTTGTGTGTTTAGGCACGGAATAGTTAAGTTTACAAAGTTTTATACACAAGGTCGCATTTAATGGACAAACAGTTTAGTTTGTTGAAAGGACGGACAAAGCGTTGTATTTTTGTGTTTTAAATTATGTGACTTGTACCGTTTATTGTTACCAGGTCACTTAGGATAGTACCTATGAGTCAAAACTTTTGCTTATTTCTTAAAAAATATACAGCGCATTGAACTTGAGATTTTTAAACTACTAAGTAAGCTTAAAATAGTCACGAATACCTACTTTATGAAACATAAAGTAGTAAGTTTTTTTTATTATTATGTAGGAGTTTATCGATAGGAGTATTATTGTATTTTTATTAGGGCAACTGTCGTGTTTCTTACCAAATCACCTTGGAAGGCGCCTTACTTCAAAATATCGTTAGTAGACTAAAAATAACACTATTAACTATTTATAAGCTCTTGAAGAGTTCATGTGAATTAAATAACTGCCTGTGTGAACTTTTTTAACATTTATAATTAGTACCATTCAATAAATATATTACTTGTAAAACTGAATATACAATCGATGTCGTTTTATTTACTTCTTGTAGTTTTACAAATAAAAAAATTGGGTATATCATTGACACGCATTCATATTTATTGGTAGAGCTAATAATAGAAGCAATATCGTGAAAGCTACTGAATGAATAATATACTAAATGTATTTATATAACTATGTATGAGTACATAAGCAAACGTTATATACATGATATATAGCGATAATACATCGACCTGACTTTTCAAAGACTGAAATTTAAATTTGTTTTATTTTTTTGGGTTCTTTCACAATTGATGTAAAGTTGTAAACAATAGGATTAAAATTCATTTAAAAAATAATAAATCAAATTAAATAATATCTTGTATGTTAATTAAAAAATGAGTAAAGGCTGTAAGCCATATATAGGTACCTAAAGCTGTTATGTTACCGACGTGTCTAGAAAGTTTGATATTTTGTGTGAAGGTTTTTGTTTTATATCAAGGACTTTGTACCTAAATAAATTCATAAAATATACACGAGAAAGTAGTGTATCGTTTCTAATTATCATGAACATTAACCTCGTAGCATATATTCTTTATTTGTATTGTTATTTACAACGAAAGTTTTATCTGTGCCATATCCTATAAAATTAAATGAGCAAAACAAATCCTTCTTTAACACGAAAAAACTCAATTAAAGCTTTAATAAACAAAATGTAAAACACGAAAAGGAACTTGCGTGAAGAATAAAAAGATAACAAAATGCCATCGCCATTCCCTAAAATACCTATAGAGATACAGCTAATAATAATTCAGACTTAATGCCTTATTTAAAAGATGTTAATTTAAGCCTTGCACCATTTATAAAATAATAATAAATAATAAAAACTTTATTTATTTGCCTTCACAACTTATACTATTACAATAGAACAAAATATGTAAACGTGTAGCATTTACGTTGTGAAGGACTAGTGTCTGAAATAGGTCTGTGAAAGACCTGTAGTACAGATCACTAGCCCCCCTCGCGGATGACACTACTTAAATACATTTATAACTTAACATAATAAACAAATGGCAAGAAGTGAAAAAACAAAACAATAGACTGAACTTAATATCAACTTCTACTTAAAATAATATAGACCTATTAATACGTGACCAGTGTATGTGTAGTGAGTGTTTGTCTGCATGTATGTGTGCGCGTGTAATATGTATGTTTGTATGTGTGGGTGTGTGAATGTGTTAGTTTGTGTGTGCGTCTGCGTGTATGTGTGAGTGCGTCTAAGCGTGCGTTTTTGCATTTGTGCGTGTGTGTGTCATATATAGAAAGATGTATAAACAGTGCGGAATAAACATTAAGTTTTTATGTTTTAAATGATGTATAGCTTCAATCAAAATTAATTTCCTTTAGAATCTCGAATATTAAACGAGATTCATTGAAATATCGAAATGGAATTGAATTTAAGCTTGTTTACGTTTTAATTTTGTGTAATTATTTTCGTAGATTGAGAAGCGTGATTTTGACGTATTAAGAGAATTGTCGGAGATAAGGTAATGTTTTGTTCATTATAAATTAAATGTATTTAAACTTTTAGTGAAAATTACAATTACATTATGGTTAACAAAGTCTGTAAATTACAAGACTTTTGATGTATACTTTGCTGTTCAATATTCACAACACGACACGGAACATTTTTGAAATTGCCTTCTGTTTTCTCATATTGTATACTATGTATATGTATATTGTATAGTGTTACCGTAGTATACACCAATTTGAGACGTGGCAATCCAAGTTGCCTCGTGCACTGTACAATTTACACCCAGCAAATGTTTGTCATACTATAAACAGGCCTACCTTCACCCTATCTTCGTTTCCCCTATAATTTCGGCACAACAATCTTGTTTTTGACCCGACAATTCCAAGAACTCTTCATACGAGAATTATGGCTTTGTTTTCGTTCCATCGCGCATTTCGTTAATGTTACGCCCTTTTTAGATTTATTCGTGAGCTTTATTAAATTGTATTAGGGCCAATACTTATTTGTGTAGTAGGATATATAAATTATAAGTACAACTGCCATATTATTATAATAATATAATATTTTAAAATATAGTACCTAAATAGAGACCGTGAAACGTATCTTATAAAATAATTTAAATAGTAAACATAGATAAAATGCGTTGCATTCTTCAAGAATACAAAAGTGTTTTGTGTTTCAACAGGCCTGTCGAAAACTTAGCTATTTTCTGCAGAAATAAATTGTAGGATGTTTTTTTAGGTAAATACATTGCATAGTTGGGTGTCAGTCAAAAAGGTAGACAATATTTAACGACGCTGTATGAATAAAATATAAGCCTACAGCGTTCCGTTTTCAATATAATTTTCCAGTCGGAAATTTAGAGCATAGTTCTAAAAGCGGAATTTTTAAATATTTGGACATTTTGTTTGATGTTTGGTGCATTACTTCTTTGCAAGTGAAATAGTTTCCTCTCATGTTTTATAATTTAATAAATAATCTAAAGTTCTAAATTTTCCATTTTATCAACAATTTTAAATTATACATTGTCATGGATATTATCTGTTAGTTAAAATAAAAATGAAATTACCTACCTATTCGTCAAAAAGTTTTAAATAAGCTATCACACACATTATCAAATTGTGAAACCTACCTAAATGTAATGTATCAGATCTACAATAAACTATGTAAATATAATATATAGGTATAATAAAAAGTAGGTATATAAATAAATGATACATTCATGTTCTGGTATAAAACACGAGACACGCACAATGTGAATATTTTATAAACGCGAAACTCGACACATTTGTATGGCTTGTCTGTTGGTCTAAATTCCATGACAATTTTGTAAGAGAATTGACCACAGATTTTTATATATTATACTAACATTATTTTCTTTAGTAGCTAATTAATATTCATGAGCTTTTATCTAATAATGTACGACTGAATAATTAAAAAAAATCCGGTATATTCTTTGGTTGCTTATATTATACATTTTTTGTCCCATTTTTTTTTTTTTTTATTGGTAATAGGGAAGCGCTTGACCACAATCTCGCCTGATGTTAATTTACGTATTTTCAGTGACGATATATAAACCAGACCATATGAACTGTAAATAATAATCTAATATAACTTTCCTGTCATAGATTGACTTACTTACTTTGACTTATTGTCCTATGTCCCCTATGTGGGGCAGAGGGCGTCCACAGTGCGCCGCCATCGCGTTCTATCTTGGGCTACGCTCTTCACCTCCGGCCACGTCAACCCAATCGCCTTAGCTTCCGCCGCCACCGAACGTCGCCAGGATTGCCTAGGACGGCCACGCTTCCTTTTCCCTTGGGGAGTCCACTCCAGGGCTTGCCTGGGTATATGCGATGTGTTTCTTCTAAGAGTGTGGCCGATCCATTTCCACTTGCGGCGTGAAATTTGGCGCAAAATCAGCGTCTCGTGGCCACGAGACGCCACGAGCCACGAGTCATAGATTAGATAGGGTTTATTGATATTTATGAACTACTGACATCAAAATGTTAGGTATCTTCGTTATATAAAAAAAATCTGAAAAAATAAAACTTCGTTAAAATAACAAATTATAAATATCTGTCTTTCATAATAGAGGATTGCCTCAAACGATACTCTGTAAATAAAACGCCTCAAATGAAGGACTTAAAATCTTGTTTAGCTAACAGAGATATTTCATCACTTTTTCGTTCTAAATCTTAATTGCGTACGAACGAAAACTTTGATAATAACATTTATTTAGCTCACTTCTGTTTTGCTTCAATTTAAAGTTAAATTTCTGGTAATGTGACTTGTATATCCTTCGTTGAACTACAACAATCTAAGTTAAGCTGTCTAAATTTCTCTACAGCAGCTAACTGTCTAGACTATCTTTAACATACTGAAAGTTTGGATTAGGTAGGTATAGGAATCTATTTCTGGATCAATCTAGGTGGATCTAATCTATACTAATATTATAAAGCTAAAGAGTTTGTTTGTTTGAACGCGCTAATCTCAGGAACTACTCCGATTTGAAAAAGTATTTTGGTGCTAGATAGCTCATTTATCGAGGAAGGCTAGGCTATATATAATCACGCTAATACCAACAGGAGCGGAGAAATGCGGGTATATACGCGCGGCACAGCTAGTTTATTAGAAAAGGGAAACGTATGACATCGAATTCGTATAAATTTGCTGTGCCAAATCACATCCTTTTATTCTAGGACCGCGTATATTTATTAAATTACAGTCGACAATATGAATAGCTCAACCGCTTCTCATAAAATTCCTTATTGGATCTGCGCGCCCATTACACTCGAAGCTCCGAAATATTTGTATGATTAATCGAATTATTGGCCTGGGGCGCAGGAAACGTGAGCAGGTGTACCGTAATATGTATTACTGATATTTTGGAATTTACCTATAAATAATGACAATAAAAAGGTCCCGTTTTCTAATTAATTGTCTACTAATACGGTACAATGACGCAACAAAATTCCTGCTTTAATTTAATTAATATCATGATGCTTGTAATGATTATATTACTAAATTAATTTATCATTTTTTTGTACGTGATTAGAGAGGGTCAAATAAGGCTACGCCATTAATTTGAAGTTTTTATTACGATCTCTAAAAGAATCTTCTCAAAATAACTGCATTACATATTAAGCCATACAAAATTTAAATAAAAAAACTAAAATTATCTTGTTACTAATAATGTAAATGTGGATAAATCGAGAATCAGTAATAAGTGTTAAAACAGAAGTGACTGCATAAATTACTATGAGGAAAGTTGGAAACCAATTTTCACTATTCAAGACCTGAAGCGTTAAAAGAATACTTTAGTTCGGTTAGTTGGAGTTATGGACTAGTTTACTGTTGGAACTTGGTGCATTATCGTTACATAAATATTATTCTTTTTAATGTATTCTTAACCTTAATAATTCTCAACGTAGTTAGATTGATTTACTTGTTTTGTTGAGTTAGTTGATTGTGGGTTGTTATTTGATTGATTTTGGTAGTAACGTTTTAAGTTTTTTTTTAACAGAGGAAAATATAGTCGTATAGTTTTATATCTTATAATGTATATAGTAGTAAAATAAAGTGTTAAATCTAATTACCTATTAACATAATCTCTTAGAAATCTATTTTAATATAATTGTAGTATATGAAAACCGAACAATGAAAACCCAAAATGAAATATCTTCAAACTTCTAAAACAAAGCCCAGATATTTTCAATGAAACAGATGCATCCATTAAGTTTCGGAACAAGCAGAACTTTCAATGCCGAATACCAGAGCGTGTTCTCGCCCAATTATTTTTTATTTTCAATTTCCCTTCTCACTGAACATCGCAAATTGTCTAAATTATTCACACGAAAGCCAGTGTACTGGGAACAGCTAAAATAGCTGCATTACGTATTTAAAATAAGGCCTCCGTTTGACTTTATTGATCGTTGAATTAGACATGCGGTGGGAGGAAAACATGACGGTAAATTTCATTCCCAAATGAGTTCATGATGTTAACTTCGTTACGCGATGCATTATGTTTGACAAAATCTATCCAGGCTTATTATCGTTTTATACAGGAATTGGGGATAATACGGCAGTGATTTTTCGTTTTTTTTT
Organism: Colias croceus; assembly: GCF_905220415.1. Taxonomy (NCBI): domain Eukaryota; kingdom Metazoa; phylum Arthropoda; class Insecta; order Lepidoptera; family Pieridae; genus Colias; species Colias croceus. The sequence continues at coordinate 3,608,156 of NC_059552.1, read as the reverse complement.
CATGGAAACCCAGATAGCCTGAAATTTACGAGAACTGTGTATTCGTTCCGAATACATAATATAAAATTGAAATAAAACAGATATTAATATGTTTGGATGAAAATATATTAAGCATTTAAAATAAACCTACATTTTGTATCAACAAAATTATTATGACTATGCATAGGTACTAATGCATAGTCATAATAATTTTATTGTAATAAATGTACTTACATTAATATTATAAAATAAAGGAAAAAACCGATTTAATACGTCAAAAGTTAAGGGCCGCACCGCTTACCTCAGGCCCGAATAGCTGAATTTTCGCTGACCGCCTAACCCCCCTTAAGTTAAAAGACATAAATAAAATACAGTGCTTAAGTCCTATCGTACTCGTACTTCTAGCTCAGCGTGGATTAAAATAATGTTCAATTAACCATCCGCGACGATACACATTTTTTGCCACACAAACAAAACCTTTGGCGATGAAAATAGGTAAACGTATTTTTATCAAGTACTTGCTCCGCGGTTTTAGCCACAGTGCTTCGCTCCTGTTGGTCTTAGCTAGTTGATATATAGCCTATATATAGCCTTCCTCGATAAATGGGCTATCTAACACCGAAAGAATTTTTCAAATCAGACCAGTAGTTCCTGAGATTAGCGCGTTCAAACAAACAAACAAACTGTTCAGCCACAGTATTACAATATATTTTTATATTGAATTATGCTTCAGCTATATAATATTAATATAGTATAAATGTGAAGGATACACAGTACTTGAATCATGTCTATAACTAGTACAAGAACGTTGTCCTACAAAACAGAAATTGTAAAGCAGACCCTGACACGCTTCTGAGATTTTATCGAGGATAGCAAGTGAGACTGAATAAAACAAAAAGACTGGAGATTTTCATATTTTAAACGCTCGGAAAATTTTAGAGCGTGCAACATTGAGCGGGTTATCTCATGTTGCGAAATTGAACCAATTTATAAGATCTATTTTGGTAATGGTTTTAAAAAAAAGTTCGTATATAACTTGTAAAATGAGCTTTAATATTTTTATGTGTACTCATATTTCATTGTTTTTGCTATGATTAAATTCTAAATGATATAACCGCACTGGAAATAATCGTTCCGATGATAAAAGCTGATAGACAAAGAGATAGAGAGCTTATAAGAAATACAAACGGCCATGCTCATTTGGTATTTGTTGATAAATAAATATAAATATATAGCACTTTCGGTATGTAGTACATAGCATATTTTAAATGTTTATAGTAAACGCATGCATTACATGCACGCATTTTTAAACTCGAATTATGCAAACCGTTGGTTGTATCTAACTTTTATAAAATAACACAATAATAAAAATTGTTATGATTAAGTACATAATTTATCATTCTGCCACAGAAAATCCATATATTATTTTGTATAATTTATCAAAAGAAAAAAATTTATCTTTTTACATTTAATTACAGTGTCTATATAAAAATGGAGCGTGATTTAAGTTATTACCGTCATAAAAGGCAAAACCGCACCTAAATCCAATCCTTGAATTGGTGAAGATTTTATTGAAAGACGAAATAAAAATACATTTTATCCATTCGATTTATTTCCATTTGCATTATGAATTTTCTTACAAAAATATATTATGGTCTGAAAGCTGTAATTCAATTACTTAGACTTTGTGGTATGTGATTTTTGTTATAGAAGCGTTATACATATTAACTGGCCTGAAACAAACAGTTAGCAAAAAAAAAAAAAAAAACCGACGTGTGGCACTCGGGGACTGCTTACCGCGGCAGTCCCCGAGTGCCACACGTCGTTTTTTTTTTGCCATAGGTACCTACATCATAAAGGATATTGCTTTGCCATATAATAAAGTTTTATTTATAAACATACGCTTTATGTTATTGGTTTCGTAATTTTAATTAGTAGCATGTATTTATATAATATCCCCCAAAATAGTTCACACTGCTAAAATCTAGATACCGAATAATGAAAGGATTACGAAGGGATTACTATCAAGGGAATTTAATCACTAACTATATTAGACGTAGGGTTTAAACTTTCATGTACACAATATCATAATTTAATTATGAATCTCATAAGTAAATAAATAGATTAATATTGCGAGGAAGTGAGTACATGTGACAAGCTGGCTTAACACGCTTGTCATCACGCCATGTCATAAGTTATAATATCTCTCTTTACTTCCTTATTTACCACGGACTGAATTAAAATCTTCATTACTCAGTTATTATTTTATTTTTGTTTATGAAAAATAGTAACGTTACATAAATTTTGTTTATTTTTAAAATTTCAATTCGTTATGAATGTATTTATTAATAAGTAATAATAAACAATATTAAAAAACTGAATAAAAATAATTAGATTAACTCATTATATTTGACTATTTTGATTGTTTTTGTTATTTTTCCTCCTTCGATCAGCTTTTAGAGAAATATGTACCATCGTACAATCATATTGTTCTTATGGGCGACTTCAATACCTGCTTGCTCAAGGATGATGTTCGTTCCAAAAGACTACTCGCTACTGTTGATTCGTTCAATCTACATGTTCTTCCACTCAACCCTACTCATTTCTTCCCAAACTGTTCTCCATCACTTTTAGACCTTATCCTTGTCTCTAATACTGATCTTGTGGGCAAGCACGGGCAGTTGCCAGCCGAGGCTTTCTCTTACCATGACCTGCTTTTCCTTTCCTACAAGTTGCGATCCCCTAAACTAAAACCCCAAATCCTCATGCAGAGAAGTTTTGGTGATATGGACTTGAATCGACTGGCGAATGACGCTGAAAAGCTGGACTGGGGGCAGGTGTATGGCGCAAGTGACGTCAATGATATGGTCACTGTGTTTAATTCGTTACTAACGCAATTATATGATATTCATGCTCCTATTAAACCTGTAAGAATTAAACAACTACCGGCACCATGGTTGACTAATGAAATCAAGTCAGTTATTATCTCAAAAAACAGGGCGAAATCCAAATTGAAATCGAACAACTCACCGGCTAACAGGGAGAAATACAATAGGATACGGAATCACTGCAATACTTTGTGTAGAGATGCTCAGCGACGCCACGTTTCCAATTCGGTCGAGAACGGCGACCCAGCTAAGATTTGGAAATTTCTTAAGTCCTTAGGAGTTGGCAAACAGCAGCAACTATCTCTCCCTCCTAACACTAACATTGATTTAATGAACAACCACTTTACACATAATTCTCTTGTATTTAATCCAGAACTTAAGTCACGCACATTGAATAATCTTTCATCTTGTCCGACTCCTCAATATCAACCGTTCACTTTCAAACAATTCACCGTATGTGGTGTTAAGAAGAGCATATCATCGATTTCATCCAAAGCCGTCGGTAGTGACAGCATCGGTCGTAGTATGATCCTTCCTATCCTAGATATCCTTGCTCCCGTCATCACTTACATATTCAACTCCTCTATCAGTAACGGAATATTTCCTAATGCCTGGAAAGACGCCCATGTCGTTCCATTGCCTAAGAAGCCAAATCCTTCTTCCTTCTCTGATTACCGTCCCATCTCCATCCTTCCTTTCCTATCCAAAGTTCTTGAACGGTTAGTTCATGAACAGTTAAGTTCTTTCCTTAATAAAAACAATATTCTAAATACCTTCCAATCCGGCTTCCGTCCTGGACATAGTACGACTACTGCTCTCACCAAGATCACCGATGATATAAGGGCAGGATTAGATGATAAGCAGCTCACCATCCTCACATTACTTGACTTCAGTAATGCCTTCAATACTGTTGATTTTGACATTCTATTGGGACTGTTACGCTCAATTAACATATCTCCATCGGTGATTGTATGGTTCGAAAGTTACTTGTTGGGACGCCAGCAAAGGATCAAAATTGACAACACTTTTTCTACCTGGTCTGATATCACTGCTGGTGTTCCACAAGGTGGCGTCCTTTCTCCTCTTCTCTTCTCTATATTTATAAACTCTATCTCACTTTCTCTCACTTCCTTCTCACACATGTATGCAGATGATCTCCAAATCTACACGATGTCCACGTTTGAAAATTTACCGTCTGCCATAGCTACTACAAATAACGACCTTTCCCTGATTATGAATTGGAGTAGAGCACATGGCTTAGTTGTTAATCCTTCTAAGACTAAAACTATTCTCATTGGCAGCTCTTCATTCATATCAAGGATAGGATGGTCTAGTTTACCCCCTATTACTGTAGACGGTAACATCATACCATTCAGTGATAGCATCAAAAGTTTAGGCGTTACCATTGATCGCACGTTATCTTGGCAACCACATATCAATGAGTTGAATAAAAAAATCTTTGCCTCATCTCATTCACTCATGAGAATTCGTAACTTCTTGCCCATTTCCACCAGAACTTCTCTTGCACAGTCCCTTCTCCTTCCCATCCTGGATTATGCCGATGCCTGTTATCCCGACCTGACCGAAATCCAGTTGGACAAACTTGAGCGACTCCAAAATGTTTGCATACGCTTCATATTTGGCTTGCGCAAGTATGACCACGTGTCTCAATACAGGAAAAAGCTCAAGTGGTTACCAATACGTCAGCGTCGGAACTCCCACCTTCTCCAACTCCTATACCGTGTCCTGTTCCATCCTAATACTCCCAGTTACCTTAAGGAAAAATTCCAATTTCGTGAGAGTACGGATTTCAACCTTCGATGCTCTGAAAATGTACTTTTAAAAATTCCACCTCACAAGACCAAATTTTATCAAAATTAGTTTCATGTTCAAGCCATACTCCTGTGGAATGCACTTCCGATAACGATACGTCGCGCTAAATCTCTGAACATATTTAAAAAACTAATTTATAACCATTTCTTCAACGAGCTGTAATAATATTTTTATTTATACATAGTTATGTATTATGTATCATGTATGTTATGTATGTATGTAAGTGTATATGTATGTATGTGTATTTATAGTATTGATATCAACATTTATATTGTATTTACTTATTTATTTATTATTAGGTATCTATTCTTATATATATATATATACGTATATATTATATGTACATATTTTTATTTTATTTTTATTTTTCTTTTTTTTATCATTTTAAATCAAACACCACCCATCTAATTTTAATTCGTATGACAAATCCTATCCAAAGGTTGCCTGGCAGAGATCGCTTATAGCGATAAGGCCGCCTATTTAACATGTTATGATTTTCTTTTTTGTTCTTTTTATTTTTGTGTTAATCTTTCTTGTGTGTGTTAAATAAAGAATTTAAATAAATAAATAAATAAATATATTATTGTATCGTCACCGATCTTTGAACTCAATCTGTCCGTTTATAGGTCAAAATCGTGTCTAAAGGCGTCGGTGACAAACATACAAATATACATGTGAAACTTATACATATATATAAGCACGTTAAAAATAAAAAAAAACACGATACAATTTGTTATATACGGACTTTATCAAACACTATTCATAATAACATTAAACAAGTCTGAAAATAACACTTATAGATATAAGAATACAGAATTGGTATGTGTTACAACTTTTTATTACGCTCTCGTAACGCTTCCTTCAATAAATCAGTGGAGAAATACTATCGAAGCCTTTTTGTGGCATTATTAGGTTAAAAGTGACATTCGAATTTAAGGTAACCCTTTGATATCTGTTTGCTCGTAAAATCAACACCTGCCCATAATAAATGTCAGGGATAGCGCACTTTTCCCCGTAAAAGAATTGTTTTTGAGGAAAAACTCGAAGGCCGTGTTTTATGGTGGCTATGAGGGATTTGCAATGAAAGTTCCGTGAGAAGTAATTATGTTTCAGTTTATTTTCTAAGGGTTTTGCTTGACAGTTTTGTTTTACTTTTATTTTAGGGAGTGTGTTTTGAGTTTAAGCTCTTGGGTTTGGTTTTACTACTTCAAATTTTTAAAGTTTATTTTAATTATTATCTTCTTATAATTTTTTGGATGGTTTGATATGAAATTATCGTATCGATAATTTTGAATTATGATGCAAAACAAAACATTTATTCATTACTTCAATAAAAAAGTTATATGTTTCGGGTACCTATAATAGTAATATTATGTATTAATGTTGAGTGATGCAAGATCGCATAAATATAATATCAACTTGAATTTAGGTAAATGAAGCATAATCTTTAAGATTACGAATTCCTCTAACGTTTTCGTTTTTATTTCATTAAAACGAGATTAATTTCCTTAATAGCGAACGAACGCCTACAAATATCCACAAAGCTTTTTAATACTGATTGATTCGTGTCTAAAGCCGCGTCTACACTGACAGCCATCCCGCTTACAGGGTTTATCAAGCCCTAATGACTAGTACCAACGCTCATTTATTGCCTAGCCTTATTCTTAACCTTGTAATACTGTAACTAGTATTTGTTGGTGGTCAGAGCAATAAGCATGCCGCCTGTCAATGCGGACACACCTTAAGTCTGTCGACTACAATTTACGACGAAACTCAGCCATCCAATCCTGTCTGCCCCGCGGTTCATCTTCTAATTTCTCCCACGAGATTCCAGCGGATACTACAAGTTTTATAGCGTACCTGACTTGAAATATTGCTTGCTTATCCCCCGATTAGTTATCGATGTGAGCTACGAAACGTTACAATTTGAAACTTGAATATTTTTTTTTATCACACACATTCACATTCTTAACCCACTATGTCAAATTCTTTTAGTGTAAACTGGCGTAGAGCATTCTTTCGTCGTTCTTAGAAGAAAAGATTCTATGCATTTTTTTTTTTTGTTTTTTGTAAGGTGTTTCTCAATGTTAGCCAAAAGGGCTACTACATTTTAACGCGGACGCGGGGGTGAACTGAAGGTTCACCCTGGTAACGACATGCACAAGGGCGTCCCCCCTTGACGGGGACCACGAACCTCGGCTTGAGCTGTCGCTTGAGTGGAGGAGGCCAGAAGGGCCCTAATCGGACGGGCGCTCACCCGGGTGGGCGCGGGAACGCGGAACAAGGGACCTCGTCTTCGCCGGCGAAGACGGTGTACGCTTTCTGCTGTGGTGTGTGCGGTGTCGCGGTTTGTTCGACGTTGGGCAGATTCTATGCAATGTTCCATCGCTGAATACGAGTTTTCGTTTTCATTAAAAGAGCACGAAGAATGATCTTGCTCTAGCTCTAGCTCTAGGATCGTTTGGTAAATGCACCGTATCACAATGAATCAATTTGTCACCTTGTAGTGTTGGGCTATTGATATGTTCAAGAGAGAGTTGAGTACGTTTTGGTATTGAACGTCACTCGTGTTGGTTAGATACTACTCTTTCAAGTCAATACGAGAGATCACTATAGCGACAATTCATTATATATTGATTCTCTCGTTGATCTACTGGTTATCTATTTTGACTACAGCTCCTAGGAACTCAGTATTAAAATCTAGACCAATAACTTTTGTGTAGCAGTTAATAATTTTTGTGGTCCTGATGTACAATATGGAATGAAGACGATATTTAAATCCCATAGAGGACATCATGCTTTGATTGTATCTATGATAGTTATCCACTTTTAGCGCATTCTTGTATTGTAAATTATTATAGTATTTTTTTTTTTTTTTTTATAATCTTTATTTTTAAAAAGAGGATTTGTTCATAATCTGAACATGTCATCCCCATAGGAACATCTTAATCTTATATTAACTATTTAATAATCTAAGGTACAAACTAAAAATATCTATGACCTACGACTAATTCCTTTAAGTACAAAACTATACAACTTTCTAGTGATATGAGAGGAAGGACTTGATAACAAGGAATTTATCAGTCCCACCTCTCGTAAATTGTATATACCATTTACGGATGTAAATGAATATCGCTCCGCTCCATTCCGAACACATTCCACCAAAATATGATACACATCCTCAATCATGTCACACTCAGAACATCTAGGAGTCGGAACTTTCTTCATAAGGTATGCAAAACTGTTCAGTGGGATGTGTCCAGAACGGAGACGGAACGCCGTTACTAGTTCGGCTCGGTTGAATTTTGCTCCAGAAAACCATGGTGAGCGAGTAAGACCGGGTTGAATAGTTTTGTACCATATTCCTTTAGACAGTGACCGCTCATCAAAATACAATTTCCAAATATTATTACAATACTTTTTTAATAAATGTAACATATCTGAGCATGTTGGTGAACATTCAAATAGTGGTCCATCCCATGCTGCCTCATTAGCTAGTCGATCAACCACCTCATTACCAAATAATCCAACGTGGGATGGGATCCACTGTAATTTAATATTTTTATTACAAGACAAAATCTTACATATATCTTTTAGAATTGTATAAGCGATTGGTAAACCTTCAACATTATTTGTACAGCTAATCAAGTGCTGTAGGGCACTTCTAGAATCGGTTAAGATCACATAAAAACCGGAATCAAGTGAATCTACATACGATACAGCTTCTGCTATAGCTATTAATTCTAAATACATAATAGAAACCTTTGCTGTTACTCTCAGTTTAATAGAACAATTGTCTTGAGGATCGTAAACAGCTAAACCTGACCTATCAACCATCTTACAACCATCCGTGTATATTTTATAAAAATTACTATAATATTTAATTAGATGTTTTTCACAAGTAGATTTTAAAAGCAAGCTGTTCATAGATTTTTTGGATACAATAATTTCATCAATATCACAAGAAATTACGTTGGACAAATCCACATTGCTGATCCATGTATTGAGCGAAAACATTCCCAGGTTAGTTCTTTTGTAAAAGTTCGTCATTTTGAATTCATTGTGTATCGTTATTAGAATAGGTTTATTCTTCCTTCTCCAATATAAATTATTACATAACCTACCCAAATTATCTAAAACTTTAATTAATTCGCTATTTGAAAATGATGCTGACTTGAACCAAAATTTTCCACCCAAATAAAGTCTACGCACATTTAAGGGTTGAATATGTAATTCACTCTCCATAACGTGTATTGGTGTACTCTTGATAAAACCTCCAATAACCCGCATATAAGCATTCTGTACTTTATCTAATTTGGATAAATGTGTTTTGCAGCTATTACCATAAAGAAAACTACCATAATCCAATCTACTACGCACCATTGAAATATATAAGCGCCGTAGGTGACTGGGATGTACGCCCCAACCAGGTCCTACCAAAACTTTGAACACATTCAGCATTTTTAAAACTTTATCCTTAAGATGATTTATGTGTTTCCCCCACCGCAACGAACTATCCAACCATAATCCTAGGTACTTTACGCTATCTACCACCTCTAAGGGAGAATTGTTAACTGATAAACCAAACGATTCACGCACATATCCAAAAAGACAGACTTTACTTTTGCTTGGAGAGATTTCCAATCCCAGTTCGCACAGCATCTTAGAAACACCATTCACAGCACCTTGTAAACGTCTCCGTCCTCTTTCTATATTGTTGTCGGCCACATACAAAATGAAGTCATCGGCGTATTGGGATATGAAAACGCTTATAATATTTTTACAAATGTTCATTGTAGCTAAGTTGAAAAGAATAGGTGAAAAAGGATCACCTTGGGCTAGCCCCCGACTTGTCATTCTACTTATTGAAGTATTGTTAATGTTTATAGTTATTATTCTGTCCCTCAAAAAATTAAATAAGTAGCCACACATTTTAGATCCTACCCCTAAATTATCTAAATGCCTCAACATAACATCTATATCAACATTATTATAAGCGTCTTCAATATCTAGAAAGCACGATAACGTCAAAAGCCTTTCTGAAAATGAACCTTGAATTCTCGAGACCAGTAACGATAGATTATCCAAGGAAGACCTACATTTCCTAAAACCGGTAATATCTTGAGAAAGAAAGCTGTTTTTTTCAATAAACCACTCTAATCTCTTTATTAGAATGCCATGAAAAACTTTACAAATGCAGGAAATCATTGATATCGGCCGTAAGGATGAACCAGATTGGGACGCAGCACTAGGTTTTGGGATCGGTATAATCGTAATATTTTTCCACTGCCTAGGAACAACACCGTGCATGAGAATACTATTAAACAATGAAATTAAAATAATCTTACCATTTCTTGGAAGATACCTGATCATCGAATAAGAAATGTTGTCACTACCAGGACATGTATCTTTGTGTCGAATACAACTCTCTAACTCATTCAAACAAATCGGTGCTTCCAACTTTTCATTATTTGACACAAAATATATTTTATCAGGACAAACATAGTCGGGACTCAACTTTTCTAATAATTTAACGGCTTTCTCCTCTTCTACATGAAAATGTGAGTTTTTGAGGCCCTTGAGCCACCTCATCTTGCGCCATATGTCACTTTGGCTAATTGTTTCATCCAATGAACTACAAAATTTGTGCCATGCTTCACTTCTGGCTTGGCGTAAAGCTCTTTGAGAAAGCCGAATTTTGTCTTGTAAAACGTCTAAATTTCGTGGAGAAGGGTTACGTCTGAATATTTTTAAAGCTAATCGACGTTCTGCAACTAACTTAGAAAGTAGAGGAGTCCAATAAGGTTTTGGGTTAAACTTATTACTAGGATTGGGGTTCACTTTAATATATGGAATATTAGAATCAGCTGCGAAATTTAAAAAATTTATAAAAAAGTCATAAGATTTTTGAATATCCTCTGTTATATTAAAACCATCAAACAAGCTTTGTAACAAAATTTTAAAACCGTGCCAATCTGCCTTTTTATAATTTCGTCTGCGTATTATGTTTTGTTTTTCTTTAAATTCAGTGGAAATTTTTATCATGACATGGTCACTGCCTAACGTCTCATTCAAAGTAGTCCAATTAAACTGTAATGTAAGATCCGATGTTATTAATGAGATATCTGGAGTTGATTCCCTAAGCACACCGTTCGTGAACGAAATACGCGTTGGACGGCCATCATTTAATGTTATTAGCGAGTGATCCATAAGTGACTCAAAGATTTGTGTACCTCTTTGGTCAGTTTTCACTGACCAATTAGAATGATTCCCATTGAAATCCCCGAGTACAAGCGCCTTTCTACTCATTTGAGAAAAAATGATGTCCCAATCTAATTGACATGTTCGAACGGAGGGCGGGCAATACAACGACAAAATATAATCTATATTACAATTAACTAGTTTAACACAAATTGTTTCTATAGCTGAATTGTTACCCTGCACATGAAGCATGCTGCATTTAATAGATTCATGAATAAATATAGCTACACCACCATACGAATCGGCCCTATCTTGACGGAAAACAATATAGTTCTTTACCTTCAAGAGTGAACCCGGCTCCAACCAAGTCTCACATAGGGCAGCAATGTGGATCTTTTCCCGTAGTAAAATATTTTCAAAATCTAATAACTTAGGTCTAACGCTCTGAGAGTTCCACTGTAGTATGTTCAACCGCACAAATTTGTTTTCATTCACTATTGAGGAGGTCCATTAATATCTTCGCACAGGGCCAATCAGAAACGTACTCGGCAAGGACTAACACAACCCATTCAATACACCGCTTTAGAATACTGAACATTTTAGTTTGTATAGATACACCTTTTAGAAACAAAATACTCTTTAACCGTGATAATAGCTCACTAAACTTTACATCTTTCTCTTTTTGACCTCCCTCAGTTGTATTTTCTTCGACGTTACATCCATAAGAATCCATTTTGTTTAAAGAATCAGTCAGATAATCCTCACGATCTGTTGAAGTTTTAGACACCCTAGAGTTTGGTAATTTTGTCTTCTTGATCCCTACATTCTTATTTGGTTTTCTATTAACGACGTTTGCATATGTTAATTGCTCACCAGAACACGGCTGTGGAAACAAACTGTCCTCATCAATTATGTCTAGTGGCGAAAAGTAATTTATATCAGCTATGCTGGGTTCTGGCTTTCTGGGTGATTCGCTTGGCACGTAGATTGTCAGAGCCCTTTTATATGTGCAATTATACTCAGCCATTATTTCTCTTAGCTTTTTTTCCTTCAAGAAAGCAGGACAAGTTCTGGCTAGGGACATATGTTGGCCTCGGCAGTTAACACAGTAAAAGGATTTCGCTTCACAATTTGCGTGGTTTTTACCGCACTTCGGGCAAACAATCTTCGACGACGGACATCTTTTTGTAAAATGTCCCTATTTCCAACAACGAGAACATTGGGACACAGGGAATATATATGGATCTACCTTTATCTTAAGGCTGTCGACTAAGACATACGAAGGTAAGTAATTACCTTTAAAACAAATTCGAATACACTCGCTGTTTGACCAACCCTCCTTCTCAGAACTATTGCGACGTTTCAGGCGATATAAACTAACAATTTTACCGGGTTCCGGGCAGACAATGTTATTGAGAATTTCTTCATCCGTCATTTCTATCTCGACATTTCTAATGACACCATATGAAAAATTTTTCTCCATCGGTCTCTGAATACGCCAACCCATTTCCAAGAAAGCTTTACAATTTATCAACCTGTCGGCAGTTAATTCATTCATCATTTCCAAACGTAATTTGTATGGATTGATATATTTTATTCTTTCTATATCGGTTATGCTATTCTCTTTAAGTAATTTTGCGATTGTAAACTGTTTTGGTATTTTTTCTTGACTTGTGATATATATTTCAATTTTTTCATGATGTTTTAACTTCTTGTCTTTTTTGCCTACCACAGACCATTCCTGTTCATCATCCTCTTCTCTTTCCCTTTTTTCAGCTCTTAACATCTCTTCATTTTCCACGTCCACAGTAATCTCCACATTCTGCATTAAAATCTCCTCACTCATAGCACTACTGCATCGCGACATTGTAAGATCGTATTAGCTATTAATTATAAGATATGCGCAAACGCATTAGTTTCATCCTTCGGCGTATGGCCGCTAGGTATAAAACCCAACGGCGATCGTACCGAGTGAGCGTGAATTACAATGGTTAGAAACACGTAAACAAGTATGACTAATAATTATTATCTTCGCATACAGCTACCTCGTACGGATACCGACACGAGACTGAGATTATAGTATTACTAGCTGTCCCGGCAAACGTTGTTCTGCCTTACTCTTATCACTTAGGGGTATGAACAAGTGATAACTGCGTTAAAAACAACCGACTTCAAACTTGCACTTGCAAAATTTACAAATACCTACAGACAAAAATGCTCATAAAATAAAAACTACTGGGCCTATCCGAATAAAATTTTTATGGGACCAATTCGACACTATCCCGCATCGAACAAAAAAAGAATCACGTAAATCGGTTCAGAAACCTCGGAGTAATCGGTGTACATACATAAAAAAAAAAAAAAAACATACCGGCCGAATTGATAACCTCCTCCTTTTTTTTGAAGTCGGTTAAAAATAGATGTTAGCCGATTCTCAGACCTATCCGATATGCACTGAAAATTTCATGAGAATCGGTCCAGCCGTTTTGGAGGAGTATGGTAACTAACATTGTGACACGGGAATTTTATATATAAGATTTGTATCTGCCTTGCAGTTGGTTTACCTCAATAAATATTGTATGACTAAAATTAGGTAGTTATATATAATAGGTACAGATTCTCTTTAATCAATCCCATTTTGAACGCTTAACCCATTTTAACAAAACCCACAATTAAGTTGTTCGAGTATATTTTCCTTATATGCGTGTAGATTACGATCTTATATTGCATTTATTATTTTACTTTCCTTTGAAATACAGAGTGTACTCGATAGTACTTGACCCATTATTTTTAAAAGCATTGATTATTGAACTGTATGTCTTGTTACTTTATTTTTACTTATGTCATGTTTTTACTCCATCGAAATTGTACTAGCTTTTCGCCAGCAGCTTCGCCCACGTAGCCAAAAGAAAACCCGCATAGTTCCCGCTCCCGTGGGATTTTCGGGATAAAACTAACAAACACACAATTTATTAGTACGGGCATATCAATTAAAAGTTTGAGTTATCTGCAAGCTGGACAAAACTATCGCAATGGGTCTCAAAGTGCTAAATGTTCACAGCAATCCATTGATGCAAGTGACAATGCTATCAACAGCTTATCTGAGCCAGCTTGGAACAAAGGCTATGGAACAATTGATTAAATTCCATTCTGAAGGAGATTTCCGAAGGAGTTTGGGAACTTGAGATTTGATGTAGATTCAGTAGCATATAACATATAATTGTTATTTTGTAATAAATTTTCAGTGAAAAAAAAAAAATGAATACGTTTCTTTACTCCACACGTGTAATTTTCATCCATTTCTGAGATACATTGATGTATATTTTCTTAATCTTTAACATTCATTATTATCGTGGTATAATGCCTGTTTAAATAAAATATACAATGTTTATGTATATTCTAATTATATAACATATCGCTCAAGAACATCAATTTAAAAGTTATATTCCTCTCTCATGCATCATTTTAAGTGTACTTAGCAAGGGCTCCTATAATAAGAGTACCACTCCGAAAACATATTTAAGAGATTCAGAAGCAAGATATCAAAATGTAGCATAACTTTTGATGGTCATATTCGAGTAACGCCATTTACCCACGCAAATGATTTTCTTGTGTTTCCCAATTGCTTTTGTACATCTTTTATCTAAAATGCAGGGTTCATGTATTCAGCAGTAACACGCGCTTTTTTGAATTGTTTTGAAAAATTAACTACGTTACATGCAAATTGGGTTGCGATTGAGTAAGAAATATATTATCTGAAGTGGCCTTATTTTATACATGACTTTCCGAATGCGGCTTCGTCCGCTTTGTCTTAAACTTGACAAATTATATTAAACAAACCTTCCTCATGTATCGCTCTATCTATTAAAAATGCGTTGCGTAGTTTAAAGATACATATATACAGAGACACATAGAAACGGACACACATGACAACTACAGTGACTTTGTTCTATACTATGTAGTGAAGAAAGTATTAGAATTATGTGTAGCTTACATCGTAACAATTATTTGGTTTACATAATAAGAAGCATAAGCATAGGTAAAAATATAATCAAGTAAAATTACTTCTTAACCACGATAAATTGAAAAACACGTTATTATGAAACTATCCGCAGTCTTATTAAGCTATAATAATATTACATAACAAAAGGCTCGTTGTTCCAGCATTTTTAAAGCTCGAGAGATTATTCAAATAGCCGTTTAATATTCAAAAATAATAGTTAATTTTCATTTACATCGAACTTCAGGTTTACTTCTGCTCAATTCAGTCATTTCAATCCCAAGTTTGATTTGACTTTCAAATGAATGCAATAAGTGGCTCGTTTCTCGTCTCTTTTTTAACGTTAATTCGTAGATAAAACGCTATATTGAAATGAATTTTTCATTACTAGTCTTATAAAAATGAATCGTGGTTTTAAATCAGTAAGGACTGGTGATATTGTACCCCATAATATTGTGCATGGGCTTATTGAAACTTCTTTGACATAAAAACATTATTTGTCATTTTAGTTGACAGATAATTTAAACAGAATATATTATCCTTGATGGAGCGTTGCCGAACTAAACCGAATAATTTATCGTCATTTTCAATAAAGCTATGTGTGCTATCATTTCGCCGCTGCACTGTACGTACACGGTGCTTCTGTGTGCGTGTAATGTTGCCAGATATTGAAAAATTTCCCAAATTTTTCCCCGAAAAAGAGGGTTATGTTTTTCGAGTTTATGGATGTATGTATAATATTTCTTTGACACGCCCTGCAGTATAAACCGTTGGACCGATTTTGAGTTGTGAGGTTTCATTGCAATGATCTGAATTATTATGTTAGTGGCGGTAGTGACGTAGGCTATATACATAAATGAGAAGTCAAGTTTTAATTTTTATTTAAATTCTTTTATTACAAAAAGTACCTGCCTACTAAAGTTATATATGGACAAAAAAATTGTATTCAATTTTTTATTAACTAAATTACATAAAAAAAGTTTCAATATTAACTATAATAATTATATTATTTTTTATTTTTCATAATATATGAATACGAATAGCGGTAGTTTTTAGTCGAGAATACGGGACACTTTATTTTCATCATATCCATCATTGAGTTCACATAAATTAAATCGCTAGCGAAAACGACTATGACGTTTTTAAGCTTTATAAAAGTAACAAAATAATGTATTATGCTTATTAAAATAATCTGATAATTATCATGAACCTTTAGTGCACTATACAAATAATCACATTCACGATCGAAAAATCCAACAGCATTACCCTGAAGATCCTTAAACCATTTTACCGTTTTACCAATAAAAATGGCAAATTCATTTTCAAAATACTGGCAACATACGTTGAAGTTTTGTATTCCTTCATATCTGTAAAATTATTATTCATATTAAAGAAATAAATCAGCCAAATAATCTACAGAAAACCTGTGAAATGATGTTTTATCTTTTTTTTTTGTTTTCGGGAACAAATTTTACAGCGTTTTATTATCACAAAACGGCATTTTTTTACTAAAATTGCAAACCCTTTTTGACGTATTGCATGACACTATATGCGCTACAGCACTGGTGCAGCGACGTATTTGTTTTTGATTTCGTATTTTCTTTGACAAGGGCGACGGGCGGTTGTCATGCTCCATCTGTACTTTATTTTGTAATCTAAGATATTATCATGAATCTGTGAAACTGGCCCTCAAAAGGGCCCTTAGTTCGATTGTTCGTTCGTTCGATTTGTTATAAAAACGTCACTTTATTAGCCCACTTTACTTGTGAGAATATAAGAGTGTAAGATTGATTGAATGTTTATATTTATAATTTATTCATTAAGATAAACAATTTTTTAATCTACAAACTGTTATTATGAGTCTTATATGCATTATAACGCCTCCGCGTTCATGTATGCACGAGTGATAATAAATTGTACATATTGTGTACTCATAAAACAAAACATTACGCCCTAGAACAATGATTACATTTTCTACACTCTCTGAATTAAGTAGCATCCGACATATGAATACGTTTTCTCGAATATATTAATTTCCTATTTAAACATAACGTAATCTTTGTTACATTTGAATAAATAATTTTAATTTACATGAAGAGTTATATTATAAGAATATTAAGGTGTTCTTTTGTTCCAAATCTGATTCTAAAATTTCGATTAGCAAATGTAGTTATAGATAACACCTACACAATGCCCATTGAAGCCCAAAATCCCAATCTCAAAATTAGATTCACTCATCAACGATCCTTAAGTACTCACAAATAACCAATATCTGGTAGTTATATCTGGAGGTATTCAAACCTTTCTCTCTCACTTAACACAATATGATGTTCACACGAGCGTGAACGTCACTAATTCGGATATTTAATTGTGTCCGAATTTCGTTTGAAAGAATTTAGTTAATTTGCCTCGTTTGTTGCGTCGAGAGGGTCATTTGTTTTCGTCGGTTTAATAAAGGTTACGTTTCAACAAATTATTGCATAGTTTTTGTTCTCAAGCTTTGTGTTAGTAAGTACAGAAAGATTGTTGCAATGTTAACCTTTGTATAGATGTAATAAGAGCTATTTTAATTTAAATACCAACTTCATAGATAATCAGCTTAATTATTATGGATGTACATCTAATATCTATACCAGTTATAACATTCACGTGTAGGCTTCTAATGTATGCATGAAAATGAACTGTATAATGTAAGGGTGAAATTATTTAAAGTTAGATCATCACAATGAATATTTTACCTTTATACATTGGATTTGTAACTTGTAGCATTTTGTCAAAACATTATTTTAGAAATAGATCGAATCTAATTTTATGATTTTTATAATAAGGTTTAGTTTATGGCCTTTATTTTTTTTATTATCAAGACAATAAAACTTGTTTTTTTATTTCCAAAACTGTGCCATACGCTATATAAAATGGAAAATATATAATATCTTCTTAATATATATAAATCTCGTGTCACAATGTTTGTCCTCAATGGACTCCTAAACCACTTAACCGATTATAATAAAATTCGCACACCATGTGCAGTTCGATCCAACTTGAGAGATAGGATAGTTTAAATCTCAAATCGTTTTAGAGAAAGCGGGCGAAGCCGCGGGCGGTAAGCTAGTATAAATATATAATATATAATAATAGCTATATAAATCGGACACTATTCCAAGTGGTATTCAGCCATTTTTGCTTTAGGCTTACGTGATTTTATTTCAAAGATTTTTTTACTGAAATATGCACTGTTTCAATGACAGTTTCGATAAAGAAGTGCGGTATTTACATCGTGGAATAGCTAGTGCGGTGACGAAATGTGCACATTCGGGATAAACCGTTACGGTAAATGAAACTTTATTTGAACTGTTACTTTGAATTGTTTATTTTATTTCTAGTTACAGTTGCTGAATTTTGTTTTTGGAATATTTTTATTTGTGCATATGAAAATCGGATGCTCGTGGCTATTTTGAAATACCTAGTACGTAAAATTCTATTGCTGCAGCATTTTTATAATATTTAGTACAAAAGGATATTTAACTTGTTTTCAAGAAGACGTTAGTCCCCAAAGATAAGCAATTTAACTCCGACATTTTTTCGTATCCGTAACTACATAAAAACAAAAACTTATAGATTCCACTAATACGGAAAACCTTTAATCAGTCATTTTTTTCCTTTTATTTTATCCAACATCGTGCAGTATCCAAAATCGCGAACTAATTGAGTTTGTAATTGTTTTTGCAACTTAGAACCCCGCGGTAATTCGATTTCGGCGTTTGTCATAATGATGTAACGTTTTGAGGACGTGCACACATACGCAATATATCATATAAACACACATGACACACACACATACACACATATATGTTTATAGAAACTGGGAGGCTATATTTACCTCTTTAAACAATAATAATTCTAGTTTAGGAAAGTGACGGTGCGCATATTATTAAGAACTCTATGTTTTTTCCACACTAGAATTATTAATACTGTTTTAAGATATCATGAAGTTTTAAACTAAGAAACGTTAAACCAAATAGTAAATAACTGCTTACCGGGCTAATGAACGTTACTAGATAACGGCACGGCAATAATTGAACCGCTATTGGAAACAAAGCTCTTAATAACATTAAATTACATTTCGATTTCAGCACTGTTACTTAAAACAGCAGTTTAATAAACGAAGAGTTAGTAATAGACAAGAGAAGAATAAGTGAATTATAGAAACACATTTCTATAGTTCACTTTTGAGTTCACCATTTTGTTTGCCAGTCGAACTTATTTTGACACGACCTAAATACGAATTTTAATACTCAAAAAGCAATCAAGTTTTTGCCCATAAATCATTAAAATTAATACATGTTTCTCGTTGGAAACTTTCTAAGCGTTCTGCTAACAACTTGCATATTTTAAACTCAGAACTTCTGTACATATTCATTAGAATTACTAACAATAATTTCTGGTGAGAAATAGGCTCATTTACCAAGAAGTATGTATTAATCACGCATGTTATTCCAAGCTTATGAGAGATTAGACAACAGTTTATGTGTAAAACAACTTTGTGGTATAATTAGATGTTTGCAAAATGCAAATATTTAACGCCACTAAATATATTATAATGAGTAGCTTTCAGTTGCAATCTCTCTTTTAATTACCATAAAAAGAAAAGAGAACTAGAAACGTGCCGGATAATGTTTTGTTGAACTGATCAAAATTTAAAAAATTGCGAAATATTGGAGTACCTTTTTTTATATAGTGGGGAAATCTTCCAAAGATACCCACGGCCCCCGGGGAAGGAGCTGTGGGTTATGTCGGATTCTTACCGACTAAACCCCACTGTGTTCCGTCGAGCCGCTTTAATGAGTACCTACCATATCTCTTACAAAATTAAGTCCAAAATATCCGTTAAATATCCACACAGCACAGCACAGTTCTCTACACAACATACTTTTGCACAGTCGATTTTCTAGTTAAATTTGTGTGTCTATTTTGTATTCCTTTTACAATCAAGTATTTTCTCTACAAACGGAGAATCCCCAACAAAACGAGCGAAATACTTTTCTTAAATGTATACCAAGGAATTATTTAAAAATAAATCCAAATCCACATATTATAATAATATATACGTTGTTGTATTTGCCACTTTGTGGAACGCAGATGAAAAGCCTTTCTGCTATTTGTCGCTCACAGATAAGCATATGTGATAAATGTTTACAGCTTGCTTCTGTTTAGCCACAATTTGTTCCTGCTTTAGCTTATTTCAGTCATACGTTTAAAGCAAACGTCTCTTTCCATAGTTTAAACTATTGCGGTATTGTGTTACGAATATTGGATTAAATATATGTTATTGGATGTAATATATATATTATTGTTTATTGCAACATAAATACTACTAGTAGTTAGTACATTACTTTTGTATCATGTATACATAACGTATCTTTTGATAGTTATTACAAAGTTATAACCTACTGAATATAAGACACATAATTGGTAATCCATACTAATATTATAAATGCGAAAGTAACTCTGTCTGTCTGTCTGTTACTCAATCACGCCTAAACTACTGAACCAATTTTCATGAAATTTGGTATGGAGATATTTTAATACCCGAGAAAGGACATAGGCTACTTTTTATCCCGGGAAAATGACGCTATCCCGAAAATCCCACGGGAACGGGAACTATGCGGGTTTTTCTTTGACTGCGCGGGCAAAGCCGCGGGCGGAAACCTAGTGATATATAATGCTTTTCGCAATATAAGAGTAGCTTTAGCATTAAAATTAAACGAAATAGCCGTATCATTAATTTTTAATCTATTTTTGTTTTTAAATATATGGTAGTATTTAATTACCAATTAACTTTTATTGACACATTTTAATTGGCTTCATATTATGTTTATACAACGAATTAAACTGAATTAAATGGAGCTAAACGCTAGATTACACAATATAAAGTTATTTCTACTTGTAAGAACTATACCATCGCAACATGATTTGCATTAAAATAGACTCTAGTATTTGAATAGTGTTCGAGCCAAATTGTGTAACAATAGATATTATGTAGGAAGCATTTGAGTTGGAATACATTATTTTTGTTGTACTTTGGTTTATTAACATAATATTTTTAGTACAATATAGAAATTTTACCT
This sequence comes from Colias croceus, assembly GCF_905220415.1. Taxonomy (NCBI): domain Eukaryota; kingdom Metazoa; phylum Arthropoda; class Insecta; order Lepidoptera; family Pieridae; genus Colias; species Colias croceus. The sequence goes on along the minus strand of NC_059552.1, from coordinate 3,587,127 downwards.
GAAAATAAAATTTGTATTATGTTTCCTAAGACGTCCGTAGTCCATTATGAGAGTACATCGCCTTTTTCCCCGTGAAGTCGCTAGATGGTGCTAGTTTTAAGCCCGTCACGTGGTACCGCCGCCAGCGCCGCGAGTGGTGGGGACAAAACTCACCACAGTTCCGGCAAGCCACCAGAAATATCCTCATTGTTCGTCTCATAAATGATACGGTAGCACTGGTGCAAAAATAACACCAGGAAGACCTTATCTGGACTACGGACGTCTTAGGAAACATAATACAAATTTTATTTTCAGGTAAAATTTCTATATTATGTGTTCCGTTTGACGTCCGTAGTCCATTATGAGAGAGTTGTTTGTTATCTCCTGGTGGCTTGATAAATAAAACGCAACAATGTGATAGAGTAATGCCCCAAAAAGGTTATATATATCCCTGCCACCTATGATAGCCGCTGTAGCTGGTCTCACCGGATGCTGTGTAGTAATAAACAAATTAGTCAGAGAACCTCTTATGGATTGGAAATGCAAAGAAACGTTCTTATGTGCCTTGAAACTGGATTTATATTTACATAATAATTGCTAGTATGAGGAAGAATATGTTTTGGAGCCCAATGCGGAATGCGATGTTAAAACGCGTCTTCACTATCGACCCATTGTTTTGAATTGTAATGTAAACAGGAATAAATAGAGAACACGTCCAAAAGCTAATAACAGTAATCACATAGCTGCGCGTTAACAAATGCAAACAATTTTTTGTTTATTTTATTAATCACATAGATAAATAATTATTTTTATTATGCTGATTTATTTTAAAAATATTTCGATAAGAGTTTTTGAATAACCTTGCCTTCCGGATTTGTAATTTTGAAAGATTTGTTCTAGCTAAGGAAATACCCTGAGGTAATGTTTGCTTAAATGATCACATGAAATTTTAATATAATTTTATTTTAATACAAACTGACTGATTTTATGTATAAGAATAGTGTACTAAACCGTCAGTTATACATAATTTGGCTAAGCATTTAGCATCTTTTTATAGCCTGGTCAGTGGTCACCAGCAGTCTATGTATGTTTCTATTTTTTTAAGCTGTCCATCAAGGTGTACAACAGATTGACCTATCCAAAATGAGCCAGACTTTCAGCTGTAGGTTCTGTATTTGAGTTGGTGCTGAACCTGTGCGTGTTTGTCAGTGAACGATTGAGAAGATTTATCCTGATAGTAGCACGGCTCTTGAGGTCTGGGTGCAAAGACTGGTTCTTCCACTTGGGTAGTATTATAATGAACTCGAGGCAATAGAGCCGGTTGTTTAAGTTTAAGTCTGTCTTACTTGAGATGACGTAAGCTGATTGAGCTGTGATTAAAATTTATTTGTAGAATTCCCCTCTGAAAATGTTTGTGTCGACTGTTCGAGCACGTTGCATTAGGAGCCGGCGCGATTGCGCGAGGATTCGGCTTCCTAGCCGTACAGCTTGTGAAGTGTTCAAACGTTCAAACTAATAACTCTTGTCAAAGAGATCTCGTTCTGCCTTTGAATGAAATTTTTTTCTTATTACCTCGACTGTCAAGGTTAGGAAAGCTATTACTGCAAACATTTCAATTTCCATACCAACTTTTTGACACTGGGTCCAAGGTCCTTTCATTCAATGCTTTGACTTTCCTGTGAATTGGATACGGCTGGTAGATATACTTGTTTTTACACTTACTTGCTTTTAAAAGATGTTTTTGAACTAGATCTTTAACAAGTGCGGCAGTTCATTCTTCCCCGGAGGGAGCCAAAGGTTTCAAAGTTGATTAGCCCTAAGAGGCGTTCCTGTAGCGCTGTGGCGTGTGTCAGTACATCCTTCCCCGGAGGATGATAAAATTTGCAACGATGACAAACCTTGATAGGCGTTCCTGTGGCGCTACAGCGTGCGTAAGTGCATCCTACCCCGGAGGGTGATGAAGGTTTCAAAATGATAAGCCTGAGAGGCGGTCCTGTACCGCTGCAGCGTGCGCCACTGCATCCATCCCCGGAGGGTGATGGAGGTTGCAAAAATAATAAGCCCGTGGGGCGTTCGTGTAGCGCTGCAGCGTGCTCCAGTGCATCCTTACCCGGAGGGTGATAGAGGTTGCAAAAGTGCTAAGCCTGTGAGGCGTTTCTGTAGCGCTGCAGCGTGCGCCAGTGCATCCTTCCCCGGAGGGTGATGAAGGTTGCAAAGGTAATAAGCCCCGAGAGGCGTTCCCTTGGCGCTATAGCATGCGGCAGTGCATCCTTCCCCGGAGGGTGATGAAGGTTGCAAAGTTGAGAAACCCTAAGAGGTGGTGTGCCTGCTTGAGGGACCAACTGCCTGCTATTAAGCCTGTTTTTAGGCACTGACACTTACAATTTACCATTTCCATCGCCAATTTACAACTTGCTCCCGTGCTCCAAACCATTCGTAGAAAATCTTAAGCGCTCGGGTGTCAGAGTAGATTCTATCGGATTGATATTCCAAAGTAGGTTAGAGACGAACTTTATTTCGAATTGAGTTGAATTGCAATTCCAAAGTCTCTGCAAGCCAATCAATTGGCGATTTGTGCTGAACAATGAAACAATATAAATATACGTATGTAAATTTTTGACATTTCTTGCAAAATAAATAATTTCATTTCATTTCAATGTGGTATACATGCTGTTCTGGTGAATGCAAATCATTGCCCACGTAGATCACCAAGTAAAGGCCACAGTCCCTTGGTTCTTGAGCAGTCCAGTTTGTGACTGTCGCAAACATTCTATGATCTGACGCTAGCCCGAAGGGCTGATACGTTATCTTAAGTAATCGACCTTCGTTTATGATGTATTTATAATATCGATATGGTATTCAATAGTGATACAAGGATATAGGAGGCGTCGATACGTACGGGTAGTCGATAGCCTCGCAAATACAAAAATTATAATTTTAAGTCGAGTATGTCATGTCACAGTTTAACAGTGGGTGTGAAATTGAAAATTACTCTGTATTTGCAGAACTTGCTTTTCTTAATGATAAAAAGGGGTGATTAACAATAGAGTCATGGTGTTCGATTGACGAACCCCTGATGTTCAATAGTGGCTTGAATCTCCAAAGACATAAAATATTATGATGTCCGAGTTAAAGAATAAATAAATATTATTACCTCTAAGTGAAAACTATGGCTGGTTTTCGAATTACATGGTATTCGAGGGTGATGAGATTAATTTGAGCTTTGTTTGTTGAAAATCTCTCCCCCCCCCCTTTTTTATTCTTTTGGTGTTTCCCCTGATTCTAACTTTTTTATTGATGAAATGATTTGAAACGACATAAAAAGTCTATCTTAGCGGTTATTGAATGTACTGGTAAAAACTGATTGTGACGAGTTTTAAACCAACTTATCAAATCCGCCTATCTGCATACGCCATGATTAATTGATTAGTAAGTTAAAAAATACATTCCACAGCGGGAGGAATTTTATATGAATTTAAACTTATCAATAATCTCCTTCAAAGCATCTCTATTAATTCTTAAGTAAGTTTATTTGTATAGAGAATAGAAATCGCATTTAAATTTAGCAGTAATTAGGCACAGAGTCGCGGACTAATTTAATACGTCAGGCAAAAATTATTATTAATATATTTGTAGGAAATTGATAATAATAATTTACCTATTTCTATTGTGCTTACAAGATATAGGCAACTACATTCTACTTGATTCGACTCGTATCGGATGGATTTTCTAATCTAACGATATTAAGAATTCGTTTTTTTTATATTTACCCTCAAGTCGGAAAAGGAAGGCACAATTCACATACATTTATAATGTCCGCGTAGCGAATACGATTCAAGGAGGAATAAAATCAAAAGATCGAAACACGTTTCGGATCTGCTTTCGGCAATTAATACTATTTTAAAACCGATATTTGTGAAAATGGATTATCTAACGTGTAACATCCAGTAATAACCATTCACGTTGAAAGATTTGTATTGAAATCATCGTAAATCACGTATAATGTATTAATAACATGACTCACCGTGTTGAGACAATATGTCAAACCTGCACACGAGCGGCTGAGCGCGCGCTGGCGGCGCCATACACGCTGCGGCGATTCCTCGTCGTCGCTGGACCCCGAACAAGTAGAACTCAGCTCGGAACACGTTGGAAGCGCGCTGTTAAGACGCTCGACACGATTCGGTAGGCCCTTGGCCTGCACTATAGACCTATGGTCGCGATGCCACGCTCGTGGTTGCAGATTTATACTTCATATAAATCCGATTTTCGTTCTTCGTTTGAAATAACGATAACGCAGGTAACACTTGAATATTCATTTCACTATGAAACGTAACGGACTTTTTATAAAACTATAAAACTATTTAAAAATAAAAAACTGAACTTTCTACTTCAATCTCGAAAGTTCGTTTAAAATTGTAACTTAAATTTAAATTATGAATATATGAATATATATTCTGTGAATATATGTATTTTAAAATACAGTATTTTAAAATAACATATAATCTAACGACTTGCGTACGGTTTGAAAAACGACGCAACAATGTGGATATTTCTGGTGGCTTGCCGGAACTGTGGTGAGTTTTGTCCCCACCACTCGCGGCGCTGGCGGCGGTACCGCGTGACGGGCTTAAAACTAGCACCATCTAGCGACTTCACGGGGAAAAAGGCGATGTACTCTCATAATGGACTACGGACGTCAAACGGAACACATAATATTTCGTTTTTGATCAGAACCTTTCATTTAGATTATGATTAGTTTTGTTTAATATGATGTTTTTACTTTTATTATATTACGAAACTTTTACTGGCTTAAACATTTTTAAGTAAATAATTTGGTATGTTTACTTTTTATTGTAAAAATTACAATTTGATTAGAAATACTCTATGTTATCTGTAACCGTTCTCCAATGAATAGTTTCAAAATACTCTATCAGAAAATGCAGATATTTCAACACAATTTTATCGAAAAAGTGCACCTAATCCAGATATCTTTTTGCAAACACTAGAATGCTGTTCGCGAAAATCTTATTTCCTCCCATTTAATGAATTGTCTGACTAGACTTAAATTCTTTTGGCTTCTCTCCACACGTAAATGTTGGACCAACTAGCCTGCAGTACACTCAACGAATATTAAGAGGAAATTTTCTCTAATCTCAGTTTTTTATAACTCTATTAAATTTGTGATGTATGGCTATCGATGATTTATAATTAAACGTGATACGTGACTGCACACCTGGGTAATTATTGACCTGATAATGGTGAATAGTTGTCAGAGTATTTTATTGGAATTATTATGATTGTAGATATTATTAGAAAAAGGACAAATGTTAATCAATTATCCTTATATGTTTTAAGTTCAGAGCACTCTGTCAATGTCTCAGGGGTTCTTTCATTTAGTACATACCTCAACAATACGGAAGGGGTAAAAAAGTTACAAATAAAATAAATTTCGAGAATCACAAATAAAATTGAACATTAAAATTGTAAATAATTTTGGTATAAACAATTTCAGTACTTTCCCAAAGAAAAATCTTCAAAAAAATATTTTCTGTGTAGTCTACAACTTTTTTACATAAAGTCACAATGCTTCACATTTTTCATTAACCCTTTGAGCGAAATTTTACAAAGAATTTAATAACTAAAATTCACGAGGGTTTCCGCATAGCGTTACATAGACAAACTTGACCGTTTTTATCTTTTGAATTCGTGAAAATACAACAAGGGTAGGAAATTAAATTGGCGAAGATAATATCGGAGCCATATAATGAAGCAGACATCTTCAAACTTAGGACGTTGCGATTCTTGAGAAGCACTTATACGATAGTAAAGTTTTAGTTCAGCAGCAAACTAATTAATTTAGAAGAATCTGGGTTAATCAATATATGCATGCCTAATTTGAGCGCCGTGAATAGCTCTAAGCGCTACAATTTAATATAAATTGACGAGAACTTTCTAGAATGGAACCTCAAGCTTACGTCTATATAATTAGGTTCATTTTGATGTTGTTTATAATTAATTTAAAATCAAAGACAGATAGATAATTTTCTGGACATAATATTTCCTGATGCCACCTACACAGTAAACACGTCTTTATATTACGATAATACTTACCATAATACTTGATGTAGATGTTTGTTAAAAGTTTCGATAAGTATTCAATTTTTTTACCAGCTTTTTTATCATTTGGATCTTGACTGGGGACATTTGACTTTGTTTTTTTTTTTTTTTTTAATGGGAAGAGCAGGCAAACGAGCAGACGAGTCATCTGATGGTAAATGATCATCGTCGCCCACTTGCACCCACAATACCAGGGCGAGTGTGTTGTTGTTATCGTAAATCAATTTTTATACTATTGTAAATTATACTTTGGTGATTTCTTGAATTAAAAGACAGGCCTTTTTGGTATTTATGTATCTATTGCATATTTTCAAGCGCAATTTAGTGTGGTGCTATCTCATATTCATTGCATGTTTGTACGACTACATACAGTATGTACGATGTTTCACGTTATTTATATGTCTAAACTTACAGCTTATATTTTAAGGCATTATTTACAGCTAGCGTTCGTATGCACGAAATAGGTACTAAATCAGATCTTTCACAGACGGACGGTCGTAAAAACTATCGATTCTATGCTGAAAGTTTTTACGATTCTTAGTCCAAGTAATTTTGGTTCTGACCATTTCGTTTTATATCGAAAGTAAGCGGCCACCAGGTGCAAATAATCGCAACTTTTCACGCCTTTAAAAATCTTATATTGCAAAGGTCACGAAGGCGTGTAAATATATTAGTTTAATAATATTTTGTACGTATGACTTTGTGCGAGAAATATTATATTGATTTAAAATTATGTATTGCAAATTTTAGCCTGTGGATAGTTATCGTTTTTCGTTCAATACACGCGTTATGTAATGTTAACATTAATTTATAATAAACTTTGGATATCCATACTAATATTATAAATGCGAAAGTAACTCTGTCTGTCTGTCTGTCTGTTACTCAATCACGCCTAAACTACTGAACCAATAAGCATGAAATTTGGTATGGGGATATTTTGATACCCGAGAAAGGACATAGGCTACTTTTTATTGCGAAATATGTACCACGGGCGAAGCCGGGGCGGACCGCTAGTAAGCAATATTTCTAAATAAATGGATTTTTCATTAGGTATGTATAAATTTTTATCTGCCTTTTCTGTACCCAGAAAGGAGGGAAAAACCGCATAGAAGTGATAAGATCACTGCTTTTGTACTTTATTAAGCTCTAATTTATGTATGACGGTACTTCTTAATATTATAAATAATTTGTATTACTCTTCACAACTAAATAATTAAAAAAGAGCCATACTTCTTTAACACTATTAGTTCTCGGTGAATCGAAGTGTATCAAACAGCTTAGTAAGAATCAAAGCACCATCTATTTCAAAGGAATACAAGTATTTTTACAAAGCATTATCTCGCTACACAGCGCGAGAATATAACCTGCTCTTAAACTGTCAGCAACACTTTATTGTAAAAGATAAATAGGTTCATGTTATTGTGTGAAACTTATTAATATTGAGGGCAATAACACTCGTTATTCAGCCTTTTAATGGACTATTTCATTTGTATAAGTTTATCTTTTTGGTATTGTGACAAGACAATCTTTGTCATTCAAATATAGCTCCGGATATTGTTGTACGATTTTCAATACTTCTTTATTGTTTCGTTGTTTTCATTTTATTGGAACTTTGGAATCTTCGAGAGCATCCGTATAAAGTCTGTTTGATTTCATGTGATTTATTTCGTAAAACGTAAGGTTGTTTGCGATTAAACAATAACTTATACATTATTAAAATAAAGAAGAATTTTACATTTTACTACAGATAGAAGAATTTTAATGCTGGTTAAAGAACCGAATTTCAAAATAGTTTTCTCTTGAAAATTGACTTCTAGATGAACTTTCAAACAATCACACAAACATACATACTTGAATTAGTATGCACATATATAAAGAAGCCAGTCCAATTATATATATATATATATTTTTTTTAATTAAACATTGAAAAAAAAAACATACTCAAGCAAGCTCGTAGCATAATAAATTAAAATAATATTTAGATGCGCATATTATCCGGATTCCACACCTATAAACTTAAACGACACGGGCGTTAGTTCGTCACGCGATGAACAAAAAGCTCTACTTAAATCCTATTAACTTAATAATGAACCATTATTTATCCACCCAGTAACGCAACGTATATAACAACATATAGAGTTGTATCTTTGTGTAAAAGGTCTGATCGTTTTACGGTTATAGTATCTATAATATAAAAATGAATCCCAAATGTGTTGGTAAGTGGTAACTTTAGAACAGCTGAACCGATTTCTTTAATTCTTTTTTTATTATATTCCTTGAAGTACGAGGATGGTTCTTATGTAGAGAAAACGTGAATATGTACCACGGGCGAAGCCGGGGCGGACCGCTAGTTACTTATAAAAACAAGGTAATATTCATATTGTCCGTTGCATAAGTAAAAATGAAATGTATAATCTTAAAGCTTTCAATTGCTTAGTACACGTATAGATAGTCCATTATCTAATTCAGACTACAGGTTACTATCTCTCTATATTTGATTCCAGATTCGATCAACCGGTATAAGTGAAAGAGTACAAAAATTCAACCATCTATTCTCATATTTTTTACGTTTATATAGAGGAAAAACCGCCGTTCTTAAAGTAATAATGGTTTAACATGATATTCACTTGAATCACCTTTTTTATTAAATCATCATTTGATACATGATCACAAAATAACAATAGTACCTAATAGTATAGAAGAAGTGAGACACAATAAAATAATTAAAAATAAAAACTTTTAAAACTTTATTACCTCGCGAAATGACAGTTCCTGCCGTACCCACAGTTACACACACATTAAAATTCCACATTTTGTTTTACGACTGATCATAAACCCGCTTCCTGACACTAGCAGTATCATGACGGGGTAATTATACGGATTATAATTAATATTTATAATTTACTAGGTGTGCTCCGCGGTTTTACCCACAGTGCTCCGCTTCTGTGGGTCTCAGCGAGATGATATTATGCTAAAGCCTCGCTCAATAAATGGGCTATCTAACACCGAAAGAATTTTTCAAATCATATTAAGTAGTATAAATTTAAATTACGTGGATACATCTGTAAAGATCACTGATTTTCTGTATTTCAAAGTGATTAGGGACGTGTGTTTTTCATAACTACCCACCCGTAAACATTTATTTAATTTATAAATATCTCATAAAAGGGTTCAAAATTGTTTATAAATCGATGGAACACATCCAATCTTTGTGAAGTTTACATTTTATAATCGAATCGTATATTATATTATTTCATAGTGAAAGACAATGTGACTTATATTCTTTTTATTAAGTAAATAATGTATTATGATCGAAGTTTTGTCATTCAAATTATGTTGAATAAATTAATATGGAAGTTCTTTAGAGTTATTTATATTTTAATCTCATTGATTGGGAACTAGATTTCATTGTACAATAACACCTTAAAGAATTAATCCTTACTGAAATACAGTAACATATAGATACTGTATTGTAGGTTTCATAGTAGCTTTGGCATAGGCAGTAGGCTAAGGTTATATCAAACAAAAAACATAACAAACACACATAATTCAAGGGAAATGTTCGTGGAGTTAATTGAATAGGAAAATTATAGTTTACTGGAATCAAGACTCTCGAACGAAATACTTATTTCTTGGGTTACAGTGAGTGCTTCATTCTTCATGCGGAAAATACATTTTGCAAATAAGAAATATTCCTAGAAGTATAGGTAAAATATGTTTAACCAGAGAAATATTATTTGATAGCTTTTATAATAACAAGATAATTAACCCTTAAATTGTCACCCCTAGATAACTTGTGTTTATAATGTTCAAATTTGGAGGATGTATTGGAATTTGGATAGAAAAGAGGAAAATGAAAAAAAAAATTAAAAATTTTAATTTTTTCTATTGTTTTCACTATGTCACATAAAACGGACATTGCCAATTATATGTACATGTTCGACCCGTCATATATAACGGACATTGCACATTATTCCTACAACCGTGGTACATGAATAGAATGGACATTTTCAACTCTGTAATTCAAAATTATTATCAAATTATAATTATGGACGATCTAGAATAAGCTTTTCAAACATCTGTCTTAAAATGTTGGTTAAAACTTTAACGATATCGTTAAAATAATGGATTTTAAAAAACGACACTACCAAAAATCACGGCATAAGAATATGCTAAGAATTAGAATAGAAATAGTATTACATTGCCTGAGAACTCATCTAATACACCAAGATAGTCCTCTTCCCATTTCTTATATTGTACAGATTGAAATGTGTTTACTTCATCGTATGCAAAGAAGTGGTATACCAAGCCTGAAGTACCAAAACGAACAGGAAATTTAAATCGCTTTTTTTGGATTCTTTGGCATATATTATATCCATTTTCTGCCAGTTTTTTAATTTGTAAGGTATTATTATTTAAATTTTCAAACATTGGGTGGTATTTCTGGTACGTAACATGATGCTGTGGCTGAAGAACTACTGAGAAGTAGGGAAGATTAATCGCGCACCTCATGTAATGGCTGTAATTCTGCAGCAATAATATTTTGTTGATGGTAAAAATTCTGACTTTTTGGGTCTTCATTGTGTCTCAAATCAATATGTCGTATAATTCCGAAGGTATGGTGCTGGGGGTAAATGATTGACACTATTATCATAGTGAAATCACTCCTGTAGGTCTACATTTCCTTCGAAATAGACATCTCAACTCAACGCCAGACTCTTCAGCTTCCGCCAGAGGTAGTGAGGGAATTTTTTATTGATTGCCAAGTCATGCTCCTGTAAAATATAATAAAAATAGAGAAAAATATATCAAAATGATTCCGTTGAAAATGGAGGGCCTTATTGGCAACGTCCGTTACATAGGACATGTGAAGAATACCGTAGTATATACTCCAAGTTGTCAACGTCCGTTTTATGGGACATCGTATATAAACTAATATTTGTATACCAAATATTGTAAAATATGTAAAAATTATGTCAAAATACTATACTTACAATCTTATTCTAACTAATAATATAACATTATGAGCAAAATAGCCAAAATACTTACAGTTATTATCAATTTTATCAGAAGAGTCAAGAGATCCGTTTTTTGCAATTTTCAAATGGTCACTATTCGCGACTGTACATGGCTTTGGTAAAAAAACCTGCATGTACGCGAAGGACATAGCTAGTCCCTTCCCAATATACCAATTAGCGAAGCTTAGGTTTGCCATAACAGCGCCAGCATGTGTGTAAATACTATGTCCTTTAAAACGGACGAAATCAATTTAAGGGTTAAAAGTGGCTTTACGGTATACTGAACTGAATTATTTCCAAGAAAAGAAAAGATTACAGTGTCCTTTGAATTATTGTCACCGAGGTCTGAATTAGTGTCCCATTTATCAACATTTCTGACCACAAATTACGAGTTTGTCACGCCCTTGAGATGGTTTTCCGCTTTTTTCTATACGAATGACACTCGAAGATATTTTTCTGGTATGATTTGATGCTAAGTGACACAAGCTTTTAACGATTTAATAAAATAGTTGCGTATGTAGTGTTGTAATAATATTTTGATGGAAAAACTTTAGAGATAATTGTACAATCCAAATTGTATATTGTATTGTAGCATATTATAAAACATATACTGCTTCTTTGTTATTTTATGGTCTTCTGTTTGTAACCTGTACCAATCTGCCGTCCTTTAACTAGAAAGCCGTTAAGCCACCGAAGTGAGTTTCGAGTAAATGGCAAAAAACACGGAAATCGTTATTTCTTAAAAATTATGACACTTAGAATAATTATTGTGAGATACATCGATCGACATTTAATTATATTATATATAAATAATAGTTTCTAACCAGACACTGTTATAATTTATTTTTAAATTCACTTTTTCTCGTTTAGCTCAGCATATAATCTGAAAATTTTAACTTTTTACTGGACAAGACGGCCGTTGACATACCATAGCGACTTTTTAGCTAAGTAATTTAGTATTTTTATTTTCATTTTGCGATTTTATTTAATTTATAAATAAAATGCTTACCTAAAACGTCGTTAAGCTACTATAACTGCTTTTAAACTATGACTTTGGCTTTAATTTAAATTTCAAAAACTTTATAATCAGCGGTTAAGGGCTTTTGGATGCTTTTGTACTACGATTCTATATAGTTGTACTAAATTTTAATCTTACTTATGTTAAAAATTTGCTGCTGTCTGAGGCTTTGCTCTCCGGAATTACATCCCCTAGGTCACCAATGGAAAGGAAAAGGATTAAAAGCTTTTAGATTTAAGTACTTAGTAGCTTTTGGATTTAAACACTATCTAAATTAATGGTTTTCGCGTCTGTCTGTGAGTAACAAGTATTTTAAACTCTTTTACTAAATGACTCTTTTAAGTTTTTGATAAAATTAACCTTTTTTTTACGTCATGTTCACGTTTATTTCATTACAGAGGATCATTTCGTGGTTAAGATTGAGATAAATCTTCTAAAATTGCAATTATAACGTTATTTTATAAATACTCTTCTGCGAAGCCATCATACGAGTCAAGGATATGTGAGTACAAATAGGACAACAAACAATGTAAACATAAATCGTTTTCTGAAAAAAAGTTAAGACTTGTGCACGAGGGTTTTGAAAAAAAAACATCCTGGTTTCAAAAGGGCTTCAAGCTCTTATATGTGGGATTCTCTTAATAAATAATGTTGCTTCTCAAATGATTAGAAGACTCTTTCATCCACATTCAGAAAATATAATATACCAGAATATATTATGGAAAATAGCAGGAGGTAGAAATAGAAAACTTTTTATTTGCTACCATGTTACAAAAATACAAATCTTAATAGTCTAATATAAAGAAAAGAAAAAATAGAAATAGTGGGAAAATGGACTCCCCGCCAGGGGGTCAAAGGTAGTGTACTCATAATAATTTTTCTATCACCATCTCAAGTACATGGCTTGACAGTCGATTACTAATTCCACCCAAGGGGTAAATGACATCATTAATAAATAGTACAGACTGTCTATGTCCTCTTTCTCGGTTACAGAGACTAATCAGAGTCTAAACAGAGAAGTACGATTGAAAGTTCGCACTGTCGTAACATGCAGTACCTACCAAATTTTCGTAACTTTGACTTGTTATATTTTCCGTAATTTAGCTGCTAGATTGTATTAAACTTAGTAAACCTGATCAGACACTATACGTCTTGTAAAAAAAAATCAAAAGCAATCGGTACTCTGCTTGGGGGCGACACAATTACAGCATCACACTCATCCCCGAAACTGATGCATCACCAGAATCGGATAACTGCCTTTTAGCTAAAAAATGAGGGTTAACTGCTTTGTAACCAAGCAAAAAAATGTAATTAGAATTTTTCCTAAATAAAGTTACTTAACTAAAAAAGCGTTAAGGGCGAGTAACTGCAAATAAGGTAAGGATTTCCATTGGAATCGTTATATGAAAGCATATCACAAAGCAGTTATAGTCAGTTTGCGTCCCTATAGTCAAGTATAATCTGATGACGTACTTTTAGTCAAGTAAAAAGTTAAAAAATAATTATGAAATGTGGCGGTTAAGGTACTTTAAAGGAAATTTAGCGAAGTAGTGTTGGTTAGACACTTTCAAGTTATGGAATCGCCGAAAATTGTGTTACTTAACGGCTCACAATATTTTCTTATCTCTATAACTATTAATGCTAGAGAAATGATTCTTAGACAGAAAGATAGAGAATTTTGAACTTTGTCACCCTACATTTAAAACTGAAAATTGACCATTTGAGGGTTAACGGCTTTTTAGTTAAAGGACGGCAGCAATCAATATGATTCAATATAATATTGGCAATTGTTTGTTTCCTACAATATTTTTTTTTTCAAATTGCATTAGATTCTATATAAGAAAATGTACGTTCATTATTTAAAAATAATTATTTTGTCGAGTGTACTCATGAAATCAGTTGCAGATTGAACTGTTGAAATGTTTTCCAATCAACGTGTTTTTTTTAATTTAATCGCGAGATTTTATTATGCATAATATACTACTCTAGAAAAAAATATTTTTATTTCTAGAAAATTACAAACATTATGTCCGATAAGAGCAATTGCAAGTTATCCTTCAGTAAATAATACAGTTCTTAATAGAGTTGATTGGCCAAGTTTTTCTTCGAAGAAACAACAATCCATCACGGGAGTTTCATATTTTGTTCAATGCTATAGCTCTATATTGGACAAAGATCGATGGCCCTCATTATATAGTTACGAAGCGCTTTGATTCTTTAGTTCATCAAAAGGAATGATAAACATATTTTTTTGATATTAAAAAACCAAGCAAATTGTAACGAAACAAATAAAAAACACCCAGTTATAGATCATAGAAGGAATAATAAGTAGTACATACTTTCTTAACAAAAAAAGACAATTTAATCCTAATAAACTGACTTTTGAGTTTTTTTGGGACATTTATAAAATGTTACGAAAGTCTGAATTCTCTGAGTAGAATAGAATCTGGTAATTTTCTTTTAAATTTAAATCCAGTTTTTGTAGAGACCCTAAATCATGTGTTACTTCTTTATACAGTAAAATTTTATTTGTAAATTACCTAAGTAAAATTAAACAAATATATACTATAAGATAATATATTAATTTCTATAAACGTTTAATTCTGATAAGAACAATACTAAAGTTGCACATAAGATGTGACTTGCATATAAAATGTATTCTAACTACTAATACGTGGAATGTGTCTGCATAATTTACTTATAACGTTAATTAACACAACACAATAAACTCGTTAAATCAATAATTTAAGTAATTTAACTCTTACCAATTTCTCGTGTTTAATAGTTACAGATACTGCTTCCAATTACTGCTTCTTTATTGACTTTTCAGTTTTCATTAGCTTACAATAGCTAATTAAATTTTTATATGATTCCCTGTAAACCTTTGACATTTGAGACCATGATCAAATGTCAAACGCTTTAAAGTTTATACGGATATAGTCTTTATTATGTTGATAACAGGAGTGTCTATATCACTACAGCGCACGCGCCCTTTTTTTTTTACATGGTTGCTCGCGTGCTCTACCATAGTAGAAAACTGTATTTGAAATATTAAAAAAATGGGTGGTCCTAAAATGATAATACTCAGTAATATTAAACTTTTAATTATTGTAACAAATAATTATAGAAAAAAATAAAATTATAATAGCATATAATTCAAATTAGGATCAAATTATGAGATCAAGAAAATAATCAACATTTTTGGCAAGTTGGAGAACAGCTCAAAAAAAAAGAACTTCTAATAAGCGATGACCGACATATTGGCCATCATCCTGACATTCAGCGTGTTCCACATAAAAGTCATCACGTGTATTGTTTTGCACAAGTTCAGAAAGAGGCGTGTCATCTTCAAGCATGCATTTGCATGATTTTCACTTACAGCTTCCTGCATCTGATTCCTATATTCCTGTTCCATTGGTTGTACATATACTTCCCCATCGTCCGAGTCACTTTGGATCACTTCCTCGTCCTCTAATTCTTCGTTCAGCCTTTGGGTCACGCGCGCTTCCAATACGGGGTCCATTTTTTCGCTAAAGCAAAGAAATATTAATTATTAAATACATCATGACACACGAAATAGTAATGCAACTGTACATAGTTAAATTTGAAAATTTAAATCATTCAATGTGCATTGATAATAATTTAAAAAACCCAAAAAAGAAAGTTTTACTTACCTTCAGCTTTGTTACACCAATACTCGCATGTACTACTATAGTAGAAGCCGAACTTTGACACGTCATAACAGGAACATACGCGTACGTTGCAAGTATGTGCCATACTAATCCGTTAGGCAATTTTGTCGACTTAGCTTACCTGGGAGCCGGGGGGGTTAGGTGTAAGAATGAATGAATGGCGGTAAAATAAGTAAGTGCGTTCTACTATAGTAGAACGCGCGTGCACTGTAGTGATATTATAGGATATTTAGCATAACTTATTTACAATATTATCGTAGAGACGTCTAAAGGCAGTTTTTGTGGGAATGAAAGTCGTATATTCGTAGCTCGTTCGTAACAAGCATTACCATATCATAAATATGTATTTGTTCCATAACTTTAATATCATTTACGATTTATTACAGGCGACGCTTATCTCTTAATGTGTTAAGATTAAGGCTTATACAAAATTACGAAATATTCGTTGCTGTTGGGTAAAAGATTTATAAAAAAATTTGTTTTGTATGCCAAGATTTTTTTCTTCTATTTTATGCTTGACCCTATACTGAAACAGAAGGAATAATTTTTAAATTAATATTAACTTTCGCCTGCAGCTTCGCATGCGTTTTCTAAAAGTCAGCAATTTATCTCAGCTTCACCTAGAACCACTTTATATTTAAAAAAAACGCATAGAATTCCGTTGCATAGTTTTAAAATCTTAACGTATTGTTTTATACACCAAATTTGAACATACTCGCATTTGTAAAGTAGGGGTAATCACAATACACAAAAGGTATACCTCAAACACGAAGCGTTTATTATAGAACTTTTAAAAGTCACGGTTAGAACAATAAATATCGCTTCCGCGTTATTAAGTACAACAGAACGTTTTATCATTATTTAGGTTGTATTCTTCGTGTCGGAACAATGCAATGAAGCATGAAGAAAACACCTCATTCGCTATGAGAGGTTTTATGATTTCATATAGAAACCTGAGAACTTTCTAGAAGGATTGAGTTGTGAATAGTTCTAGTGTAGATTTTATGCGAGTCAAAATACCTACTGCAATGTCTTAGTAGTTTTCAATTATGGCTATTACAAAAATTGATTTTTTATGTATATATAATCTACTAGCTTCCGCCCACGACTTTGTTCGTGCATCCCCGTTTTTCCCCGTTCCCGCAAGAATTTCGGGAAATCCTTTCTTAGGGGACGCCTACGTTATGACATCTACCTGCATGCCAAATTTCAGCCCGATACGTCCCGTGGTTTGGGCTGTACGTTGATAGATCACTATATCAGTCACCTTTGAGTTTTATATTATAGAAGAAAGATATCTAAAAATATCACAAATAAACAATGAAAAAGTTTCTTCTCCGTAATGAAAAAATTTTAAAAACCGCAGCCAGCTCGCATACATCAATTAACATACCATTCAAATTTGCGGTTGATTCTATTAATTCCATTTATAACAAATATACCAAAAATTTATTTGGCTATCTGCTTAAATATTACGTAAAAATATTTTTTGGTATACTCTTTTAAAGCAATCATAACAATAACGTTTAATAACATTTAATTTTTGGCCGTACAGTGACCATTTCATGAAAATACCTCCGTATATGAAGTCCTTACTAAAATTCTAATCCAATACTTAGAACGAATGGCGTCATTACACTGACTCTGACCGAACTTTATCCGAATTGCCGACGTGATTCTGAAACCCCATTCCCGAATATTACAAGGCAACCCAAATGCTTTGCACTGAGAACCCAATACGATTACTGTTTCATTCAAATCCTTTTATTTATTCATAGGAAAGTGGGGAAATATCGCGTTTTGTTCACTGATGGGATCGATTTTTACCGCACCTTTAATGAGTGCAATTTTATTTGTCTTAGGGCCGATTTTTCAATCCTTGGTTATTTATCCGTCCAACAAAGTATTATACGAACATTTTAAAATGTCACCTGTAAATACCTACGGACAATTAGAATACATTTTTGAAATGGTAGTTTAATACGTACCAAGGATTGAAAAATCAGCCTTTAATATGATAGTCATATTACCTATATTAATTATTATTTACTCGAGTACGATTATCTGGGAGTGAAACTTTGATGACGTGATAACATGTGGTTGGTTTATAAATGCATACGTAGCTCTATGTGAACTTATTATAGTGTGTATTTAGATCTCATACTAAGCGGATAAAATATAGTAAAACAGTTTATTATTAACTTAACCATTCAGAGATAGAATAACAGTACAATCCTCACTATCAAAAACTGATAGGTACTATAATAATTGTCTTTCGTTTAATTATATAATATAAGAAGTGTGTTTTATCTAGTTATACGAATATATTGCTTTGCTTCTCGTTAGATACTGATATTATTTATTTATTTATTTATTTATTAGGTTTACCAACGTTTCTTTACATCACAGATAAAACATCAAAGTTAAAATACAATTTTATATGATCAATGTAAAAAAACACATATAGGTAAACACAGCATGCGTAAAGTAAGTTTAAAAGTATACAATTAATGAATCAACTATTAAGTTATATTTCTATGTAGTATATAAGTATAAGTATATTTCTATGTTATTCATAATATGATAAATAATATAATATATTTTTTTATATTATTTGATTTTACGCGAGTATTATTTCACTTAGAAATTAAAGACTTTTTAACAGATTTTAAACGCGATTTATTCATTATATTATAGAGCGTGGTCACAGGGAGACCCCCGTGACCACGCTCACTGTAAAGTGTTCGAGACGTCGGGAAAATAATATAATGAATACATCGCGTTTAAAATCCGTTAAAAAGTTTTTAATTTCTAAATATTCAAATATTTTACTCCTGATTCTTACTACTATACCCAAACTCCTCTTAAAACCTTTATTTACATAGCACCCAAAAAAATTCCAGTTGCGAAAGCCGGTGTCGACGCTCTCGATCCCGGGAACCATGAAGGCCTACTCCGGCGGGCGGGAAGCGAGCGAGGAGGCCGGCGTGGCGCTGGTCGGAGTGCACAGCGAGTACCCGCGGTTCGGCGAAGAGAGGGCGCTCGGAGGCGGCACGTATAAGGGCGGGGGGACTGCTAAGCATAAACCTAATATAGGATATAGGTATGTATATAAGTAATATACATTTTTATGAAAGAGGCAGACGCATCGCTTGATGGTTAGTGATCAGCGTCGCCCATATGCATCTGCAAGACCAGTGGCATTATGCGTTGTGTTGAATATTATTTTGTAATCTTACATATTTAAAATACCTTAAACCACCTACCAAATTTATAAGAATCTTCAATAAGATACTGAGTTACACTTTTTAGCACTTCGCTGCTTTGTTATCAAATCGGTTTTGTTTGTTTCTTTTCGTATCGTCTTTTTTTCACGTTAAATTTAATTATTGGTACCGTTCTACACGACATAAAAATGATACCATAATAATACATAATTAATTTGAGAAAAGCAAGTGCTTCATTTTTTTTCATTACTTAAGATTCATTTGTGAACAATGTCTATTGGTTTGATAGATTTCGTAAGATTTATAAAATATTCATTTAAAAAAGAAAATGGAATTTAGTATCTACGCCCAAGTGAAAAGGAGCGAAATTGATAGCAAGTAGCTATCAATTTCGCTCCTTTTCATATAAAATAAGATAGTGCTAAGAATTTTATCTATAATGCTCCTACACAAATATTATCAAACATCTTTAAGGCCTAACATTTACATAGTTTAGACTACCCTTCTTAGTGGAATGTTCTGGATCAAGGTTAGACGGCTTGATGGAGGCTTTGTAAATTAATTTATTGGCTTGGAAGTTTTGAGAATCTTAGTAACTTTTTTGTTACTTACAGATTAAAATTTATGAATGCATGAATAGTTTCAAAAGTTTGAAATAACAGTAACTTAATATATGTCTGTATAAAAATCTGATTAGGTAAAAATATTGATTTATAGTTAAAATTACTAAAAACAAAACTCTAGCGCCTGTTAAAATAATAATTATTAAAGTACCTGTTTTAATAATGTTAGTTTTTCTTAATAATGTAAACTAAAACCCACTTTGAATGATATTTCTGTGGATATATGATGGATTTTGGCATAAATATTGTATGTTAAAACATACGCACCCTTATTTGCTCATTATAATAAAACCATACTGATCGAAATATTTTAAGAATCGTACGTTTGTTAACAAAATTCTAAATAAAATCCCAAAACATTAAAACTTATTATAGCCTTAAATGTGAAATATTGCTAAAAGTTACGTATCATTACTGAAATATATGAAACTAGCTGTGCTCTGCGGTTTTACCTGCATTGCCCCGCTTCTATTGGTCTTTAGCGTGATGATATTATAGCCTATAGCCATCCTCGATGAATTGGCTATCTAAGACTGAATAATTTTACAAATCAGATCAGTAGTTGCTGAGATTAGCGCGTTCAAACAAATAAACTCTTTACTTTATAATACTAGTATAGATATAACAATGTTCAATATATTGCAGTTTACTGATTAAAAACATGATAAGGAATCAGAACGATTTTACAATCCACTGGCAATCATCATTTAAGTCAATCATTAACCAATGTAACATTGTAAGTTACGAATTATTGTCTAATTATTATTTATCTGTACCGATTTGACAGCTCGTTAGTCATATACATTATCTGTCTTCATAATGATTATCTGCATTTGACGTGTCATCGTTGCAATATAGAGGGCACAGGCGATTATTTCGTAACTATTAGAGATATCTTAAAACTTTAAACTGATATAGAAAGTACTTTTTTATCTAATGATTGAAATGACAACTTTATAAAAATAAAACGGGAAATAACCAAAAATAATTACATGTAACACTCCCATGGTATGTAATAGTTACGGAATAATCGCCTGTGCACAATTGAAGATTACACTCTGAATAGCAAGTTAGATTATTTTTAAGCTATTGCATAGCTTCTATCGCGGGCCTTGAGCGCGGGTACCGAAACGAGAAATTCCGTAACGAAAAAACCTCACGCTCCCCACTCCGACGGGCACGGAGGTGTGGCTTGAAGGCATGTATGCAATACAATAGTACTATATTACTTGCACAGTGTGCAATAGCTTTAGCGCGGCAGTCCCCGAGTGCCACACGTCTTTTTTAACATCGAAACACTATTAAAGCTTCATACATCACACATTCATAGAATCCACTCCGAGGTTCGCAAATATTAGCTGTCATGTCGGGTCAAAACAAATATTTGGTCCGGGAAATCACTCTCGGTCCGCTGGACTAGCAACAGTTACATTTTTGTAATCTATTACACATTAGCCTAACCCTTTGTGTATGATGAAGTACTTCTTATATATTAACGATATATACTTTCAATGCTTTTTTCTGGTGCTTTTTCATATTTTTATTGTCACTTCAATGTATTATTAATTACTATTTAATACAACTAAACGGTCTAAGGAATTTATTTAGCGGTCTAATCACTTAATAGTGATCTCTTCCAGGCAACCATGGTAGTAGGCTCATTTAAGTGTCCGAGAAAACAAAATATTATTATAAAACTAATCTTGTTGGACTGACACAAACAATCGTTTTGCCATTTGGAAAATAAAAAAATAAAAGCTTTAATGGTCTTTTTTATTCCTTGAAGGGCTTGGCTTTGGAAAGAGCAGTAAAAATACAATAAGGTAATGCAATTACGACCATAAACTGTAAGATACGTGACGTTTACCAACCCATATAAGATAAAGGTCCACTTAGCAAGGCTGAAACCTTACGAATGGGACGTTATTATATTAAAGAATACAATATTTTCATAGCTTCTATATTACATCGTATAATCTATTATATAATATTCTATATTATGCAAGTGTGTGTGTCTGTTCTATGTAAATCATAACACAGACACAAAACACTCACTTTCTAAAATCCTAGATAAATTTTTCCAACAAAATATTATTAAAATCTTTTTTTTAAGTCTAATAGTTTATACATAGTATAGAAAACTTTAATTTATTACTAATTTAAAATATGTTACAAAATTTAAAATGACCTATTTATGGCACTTACAATAAAATGAGTTAATTTGTTAAAACAATAGATAGGGAGGCGAGGTAGCTAAATGGCGTAATTAAACGGCGCCGTCGAGACTTATCAAAATCGATAGATAAAATAATTTCGAAAAGAAAAGCTTCTATGGTAAAAACCATTTTAGCGGTGGGTTTGGCGTGTACGGATTTACAAAAATGTAAAAAAAAATAGTTACTTGGGCATTCTCGAGCGCGTCAGATATTCATACTACGTATGCCCCAAGTGCCTCTGATAACAACGGTATACTAATCTGCCGGTTTGCGTGGTGGGGCTAGGCATATTAATTCGTCAAAAATGCACAAAAAAAAAATTTACTCGTGCGCGTCAGATTTTCGGATGGGGTGTTAAGTAGGCCCCAAGGAAGCTCCCCTTAAAAAAACTGACGATTTCGGCGTGACGATAAGTTACGATGAATTTTTGAAAATGCAGAAAAAAAAAGTCCTTTTGAAAAAGTCCTTTTGAAATACTCGAGCGCGTCAGATTTTCATAGGGGAGGTTTATCTCGGTCTCCTGAAAGCATATTTTCTTAATCTGACAAAAATGTTGGTGGGTTCTCTTAATCTGACCGAAAAAGGTTTGAGAGTTTCTTTTTTTTAATCATCGTTATTTCATATCAATTTTTCATAACACCCTCAGTTTTCGAGATATACTCAAAAAACCGGGAGTTTGAGTTTTTATGATGCTTCAAGTCAAAAAGTTTTAACTTTGGACAAAAATTTAAAGAGACCTTTTTTGTGTAAAATAAAATTACCTTTTTTGTTTATTCAAACTTTTTTTTTGTAAAATGTATCGTTCGCGACATAAATACTGCAACGCGTTTTTCGAAAGACGAAATGGCTCCTCCAGACTTCCGGTCACGCGGAAACCGGCAGATTTTGTATTTTTAGTAAGTTTTAGATTATATTCTTCAAAATAAAAATAAAAACAATCGCGCTCGAGAATGCCGGATTAACGTTTTTTTTTTACAAGTTCGCGACCCTATAACTTGGCGGCGTCAAGGACTTATCGTCAGATTAGTTAAATTTAGTCTTAAAACACTAAAATCAACCCCCAATATCTTAATCTGACGCGCTCGAGTATTTCAGACTATCGATTTTTTTTTACTAATCTGATCGTCTATCCTGGGCGCGCGTCACTACTTAAAGAGCTAAATAGTTAACAAGGTTGTTCTATTAGGTCTAAGGTATCTCTCATATCTTAAACTGCCACGCTCGAGTATTGCAGAAAATTCCCCTCTTCGCCTCCCTATCTACAAGAAGTTGCTAAAAATGCCCGCGTAAATTCATAATGTAATGAAAAACACACTGTTGCCATGGCAACGAGATAATTGGAGTAGTAACGAGAGATTAAAGTGCTTGCTCATTAAACTTGCACTCATAATTTTGGGCCTAATATTAAGTGTTAATTTCCGGTGTGCGTTTATGAGTTCCTCCATTTTAGCTAACGGAAGCCTCCTTAAGTTAATTGTGAGACCATTAATTAAACTGAGTTTATATGTAAGGTCGTAAATAGATCGTGTATTTTGAGTAAATTTTACAGAAATGTTCCAATTCGATTTACTCGTTGTTACCTAAAGAACCGCTGTTTAAATTCAAACACTGACAGTTCTAAGAACGAGGCTATTATAGCAATCGTTGAGGGAACCCCGAACATTTATACAATGAATCGATCGATAATTACTATTTGGCATTTCAATTACGATTACAATTCAATTCGATGGCATAATTATTGATGTTTATAATATGTAATTTTTACACTTACTTTTCAGTAAATTATTAGCTACTAATAAGTAATAAGTATACTTAATTATAATAAACATGGCACTGCGTCAAGATAAGTCCCAACATTTATTCCTAATCCATCTAAATTATACTGATTGCGAAAACACACTGCATTCGAATTAAAACTTTCAAGACGAGTTCAACAAACCGCGATACGATTTAATTTAATACAAATGGGTATTGCACCGCAATTTTATATAACGTGTTCGCAAACAAAGGGAATAAACTAATAATTTTTAGCTGAACGACTGCACTAAGCGTTTGCGGCTTCATTCAATGCAAATGGCCAGTATTGTATGCTATCTGATGATGTAGGAAATTGAAATGTTTTCATCGGAAACGTTACTTTTTTACTGTTAAATGTATTTGAGGTAATAACTGGAAGCTGCCATGAAAATATTTATTTGATTAAAGGCCAATATTGTAGCAGTAGGGTCATAAACTGTTCTATTCATGTTTAATAATTTTGTATGCATGTAGATTAATTTATGTGATCGAGAATTGTGAGGATAAATAAATAAATGTTATGATTTGATATTCTAATATGGTTAAGTATTAGATAGATATAATTCCTCTCATTCTCTTTGAATTAATTATTTTTATCTATATTCTTTTAATTAGATAAGAATATATTATGCCATTAACGTCGACTGCACGGCAATTATTTCTGAGTGATTATGATAAAATGTTTCATTACTTTTCCTGAAAAAAAAATGCTCAATTGCAGAAAAGTAACTAAACCGCATAATGGTTTTCAAGTAATTAAAGCGCATTAAACATCGTTTTCGAGTCATTTACTTTTAATACTATCTACTTCTTTTTATGGACGTCTAACTGCATATTCAAAAAGTAATTTTATTTTATTTAAAACTTAGTATTGAATGTGGGAAATAATACTTTGGAATGTTTGATGTTTAACTCTATATTAACAGAATATAAAATTTATTAAATAATGTTCTAATAACATATTCTTTAATATCCTAAAAATATCTTTCAGCAAATACAAGTACATTATATAATAAATACAAGTACATAGTTATAACTAAGATGATAGTAAAATGCAATTCCGCCTTTCACATATAACAATACACGACTTTACCACATAGTGTATTTAATCCCATTCATACATCTTTCTACGATATTCCATACAAGAAAGTACAAAAGAAGAGGATAATACATAAACTTAATTATTACGCACTAGCTTACCACCCGCTGCTTCGCCTGCTTTGTCTAAAACCTAAAAAATTGTATACTAAACTTTTCTCTTGAATCACTTTATCTATTAATAAAAACCGCATCAAAATCCGTTGAATATTTTTAAATATTTAAGCATACAAAGGGACAGACAGAGCGATTTGTTTTATACTATGTAGTGATACGGATTCAAAAGCCTTTCAGTAAATCGGTCTACAATTTCTCCATTACGGCAGTATGGTTTTACCAATAACCTAGTTACTGTTTTCATTAAGTCTCGCGGGTTGTATAAAACCAATAAGATGGGTAATAAAATTGGTACGGGTCGGCTTGATCGTTGAGAAATTTCGTACTGTGTGTATGGCACCTCAATCAATGAAATATTACGTTTATATAGGCAAGTGTGGTTTGAATGGTACTTGTTGGGATTTGTGCCCTGTTTTGCCTTGAACTGTGTAGTGTATTTTATGTTGCTTATATAACTTTGATTATTACTTTGCATTGTGTCATATTTGGTATTAAGAGTTATAGAACTTTGAATTTAACCAGTACTGACTAAATCCGCGTTCATAACATGCAACCCTCAATATATAGAAGTAAAATAACGAAAGTGAGTTTACTGGCCATATAAAAAACATGTTAAACCGTGAAATGAAAAAAAGGTTTTACAAATCCACCTACAGTTGTTGTTATTGCATTTATAACCATTAAACCTCTCGTAGAAATGGAAAAATAATGCAAAGCAAAAGCTATTATCAATGATTTCACGTAGCACGCTACGCGCTACGGTTCGTAGCTCTACACCGTAGAAATGTGCCTCTCCTACAAACATGCTTTTGATAATATTATGTGATTTATGCACTAATGGTTCTTAACGACATATAAATGTTAATGTAAACATCCAAAGTATATAATAATAGAAGAAGATAGAATAAGAAGCTTTACTTTCGACAACGCTATTTAAAATACGTTTTGCAAAAACACATAATATTCTGTGTTAAAATATTGAAGGTATACTAAGTTACAAACTCAGAAGTAAGGTAACGCAAACATAGCTTGTTAAAAATTTAAATTTCAAACTTAAGCCTTACAAACGAGGTATATGAATTCAAAGAAATTCAAGTAAGGAAACGAAGGAAAACCAATATAATGGCATCATTTGTAACTAACAAGAATATACAAACCGTAAGAAATACTCCAAGTTAGAATCGGTTCATTAATTCTATAGCAGAGTCTTGTTATAATACAAGGGGTTGGAGACGGGCCAGGATATTTCTTTTAGTTAAGTTCCCTCTCAGCTTTTTGAATGATAAATTGTATGTTTTAAATTCCAAAGAGGTCTCCATCACTTCTTTATAAGGCTGGTAGGGTTGAATATAAATATTTTTGAGCAAAGTTATTGAAACGAATGTGTATTCTGCCGGTTTTCTTGACTTGATAATAGTCGCGTAATCTTAAAACTATTTCGTTAAATATACTTTAAAATGAACAATTTATAATTTTATTATAAACTGAATGAAAGAAATGTCTCACTGTATTGCAAGGATATTACAATATCATGTGCACTTACCAAAAGTATTACTCCCAATCTTAACATTATCAAATATCGATAACGCACACCACTATTTCATTACAATTCCCGATTCGTCGCCGAAAGCCCTTAAGAAGTCGTAAAAAGCTTCTATTAGCAATCAGCCTTGAATATCGGAAATAACTTGCAGTGTGACCTATCGATTGTCCATCATTAGTATCGATGCAAGTCTTGTAATTTATTAATGGGACACTTTAACTATAAATCAGTATGACTTTGTAGTCGGGACTGCATGGAACGTACGGACGTAACATCACTATGAAACCTAACAAATATGAAACGCTGTAAGCTTTAGAATAAGTTTCTTTTTTTACATTTATAAGAAGTGGTATAAAGAAGTTCGATATCGATTAACGCTATTAATTATTTACTTTTAAGTCTGTAGTTTTGAACTCTTTATTTCAAGTGTTCAGACATTTTTTGCGATTTTTTATTAATTTCTTTCATCTTTGTGATCACGCTAGCTACTACATTGTGATAGATTTGAATAGTGCTTAAGCTTTAAGACAATGATGTATCTTTGAGGTTTGAAAAAATATATTTGTTCCAAATCATTAATGAATTTAATTCTATTTTATCTCCAACATATTATTTTTCTCTCTAACAGTTTCGTTTATGTATGTAGCTTGAAAATTAATATACTTTTGGAGTTTAAAGACCTACATATTAAACTTCGATAGCGTATGATGTTTAGCAGCTCATCAGCTCATCATTTTTAGTCATATCGAATTGTTTATATACGGTTTAAGTATACTGTCAGGTACTTTACGACAGGCAAATTGACCTCGCTATTAGTAGATTGCCTAGCAACTTCGTCCACTCGTGTCAAATTATGTAAAATTCTCTTATAATTCCTTTGTCCAAACGAACCAAACTATACGCATACAATTTAAAACATAAACCCCTGAATCAATAGACCAATTGACCACTATCTTCCGTGACCCATCCATAAAGCTAAGCCAGTGATACTAAGCGTTCGGCACGAACTCTATTCTGGGCGGAATTATTTTGTCAGCCGTTAGATACTTGCGATAAATTTGATATCCAATATCCTCTAAATACGTTCATAATTTTTCCAGACAAATTTGCCGATGTTATTTATAGAATAGTTTATTAAATTTTTTCCAATAAAACGCTGTTTCGCGTATCGCTTATGGTTCGGAAATGATAGAATCATTTTTGTTTGTTGATTGACTTGCTCGAAATGAAAATTTAAATCATATTCATTTTCCTCATACGATAACACAAACATAATTATGAAATAATTAATTCTAACTTTTGATATTGATAATTCCCTATCTTATAAATGTTATGTTAATAAATGATGATTTTTTAACATCATCATGTTTAGAATGGGTTTTCTTTTGCAAGTGCATTTCTGTGTCGGACTATACGTATGATAATTTTAAGTTAAGTTTCATCAAAATATTGTCTAAACATATGTTAATTTTTTATTACAGGTTAGGTAGAAGAAAGGCACTATTTGAAAAGAGGAAAAGGATAAGTGATTACGCTTTAGTTATGGGCATGTTTGGTATAATAATAATGGTAATAGAAAATGAACTGTCGAGTGCAGGTGTATATAGTAAGGTAAGATATTTTTTTCTAAAAATTGTTAATTAAACAAACAAAACAAACAAACAAAAATACTTTATTGTGCACCAGGACATAAAAATACAAAAGCAAATATACAAACGAAAGAGACACAGTTGAGCACAACAGGCGGTTAATTAAAAAAAATAATAAGTATTATTTATTTTTTTGATATAAGATTAAACATTTCCTTTTTATAAATCGTGTTAAATTAAAAATTTTACTTATTTTATAGGGATCTATGTTGTAATTATTGCTATACAATGTGGTAATGTTAACTTTTGTATTTTCCAGGCTTCAATATATTCTCAGGCTCTCAAGACGCTTATATCAATGTCAACTGTGATTTTACTTGGCCTAATCGTCGCGTATCACGCCTTAGAAGTACAGGTATAGTAAACATTTTATACAGTTACTGTTTTTACAAATTTTCATCAAAAACTATTTAAGTAGATGCTAAATATATAATAAATTAAATGACCTATAGACTATATTGTGTGGGCAGAACATGAAGTAGATGGATATGGTTTTAATAACAAAATAAGAAATTAAAATCTTGTTATAAAAATATAAAAATATTTGATGAAAATGGTACAAATTTTTTTTATAAGTGAACACAACTTGATGACTTATTTTAACGGTTTTGCATAATCTGATATTTTAATATTTAAATCTTTATTTCATCTACTTGAAATATGAACTTAATAGCTACTCATGACCATTCATTTTATCTATATTTTGTAAATTCCAGTTATTTATGATAGACAACTGCGCTGACGATTGGCGGATAGCAATGACGTGGCAGAGGATAGCTCAGATCGGACTCGAACTGGCGATATGCGCAGTCCATCCTATACCGGGCCAATATACATTCACTTGGACCACTAAACTAGCCAATAAGGGAGGCGTTATTGGTGTAGAAGTTGTAAGTTACCAATATATTATAAACAAAAAATAAAATTCTTAAGTTGAAATTAATGAAACAGGTCTAATGGGCCCTCTTCACAATGGTCAGCGTTGGGCGATTAGAGACAATCACGATAGTGTAGAGGGCCTAAATGTCTATGATCGGCCGTCATTGTAAATGTTTATTCTTATTCACCGTAATGACGGCAAACATCGACGAGCATTTTGTTGGGCCAACGCTGCTCATTGTGAAGAGGGCCCATAAGAGTGGCCTATGAATATTGGTCGAAACCTATTAGAAATATTTTTAAAAACCTGGCTTTTTATTGCATAAATAATAACTCATGAAGTATTAGTGCT
The DNA here is from genome assembly GCF_905220415.1 of Colias croceus. Lineage (NCBI taxonomy): Eukaryota > Metazoa > Arthropoda > Insecta > Lepidoptera > Pieridae > Colias > Colias croceus. Next base: position 3,557,799 of record NC_059552.1, on the reverse strand, counting down.
GCATAGCATGAGATAAGCGTAATGATATCGCTTATTGCAACGATAGATTCAGAGAAAAATGAGCAAATTTTTTATTTTAATTTTAGACTGGCTCAGCTGAAGAAAATTCAGACTCACACGTTTTTCTCGGTCGAGCCATGCTCAAGCTTATTATATAGTTTCTATATCCCTCCCAAGAACTCTTATCATTAATTTGTTTATTTTTTATTTGTCTCTTCATATCTTTATAATTTTTTATTTATCTTTTCTCAACTGATATTTATTTTGATTTCCTCTCTAGGGCACAATGTATAAACAAATACAGGTCTGTATTATGATGAGTTGTGTTCAAGTGATGTTAGTGTGTCCGTTTTGGCATGATTTTTTTTATTATTTTTTGTTTACTTTTTACGTCTTCTAATTTTGATCGTGGTCTAATAAACCATATAAATTATTTAACACAAAAATTGTTTTAGATTTGAGTGATTTTTTTTTTTGATAAATAAATCACGTCTTAGTATATGTGTGCTAACCCCCCTTAATTGATTTCAGAAATACAAATTTCTGATTCTTAATTTTTGATACTAGTCAATTAGTCATTTATAATTAAAAAATATCGTTTTACTAAGTTTGTGTGTGCTTGTGGTTGTGGTTTTTCACGTCCTAAAATTAATCATTGCAGTTTAGTTTATGTCTGTGTGAATTGAGTGATTCTGATCCAAAAGAAACATGTTTTTTAATTATTATAAACTCCAATAACAATTATAATATTGGCAAGGCGCTAAATAATACTAATTTCATTGCTAAAATAATGTCTCCATATAAATTATACCTGTATAAAAAAATATAGCTTGTTTATGTCTCCATTAATGTATTGCTTTTTCAAATCTACTAATGTTTGTTTAATTTCAGGTACCATACGATGTAACTCTATCGCTACCAATGTTTCTTCGTCTTTACCTTATATGCAGGGTTATGCTGCTACACAGCAAACTATTTACTGACGCTTCTTCTAGGAGTATAGGAGCATTAAACAGGATTAATTTTAATACTAGGTATGCAACTTTTACCACGGATATTGTATTCTATGATAATCGTGACTTTGTTCCTTTTTTATAATTCTTAAAATATTATTGTTGTATCACCAGATTTGTATTGAAGACTCTTATGACTATATGTCCGGGAACTGTGTTACTTGTATTCATGGTTTCCTTATGGATAATTGCAAGCTGGACGCTTCGTCAATGCGAGAGGTTAGTAAGGATCATTATAACTCTATCGATGTGTAATAAGTTAAAATATACGCTATAATAAGTACCAATAATAAAGACGAAATCATTAAAGATCTCATTAGTCACATACCTGTATAAGCTATTCAATTGTTTTATTTGTTCATCAGTATTTTGGCTTTCATCATTTAGTTCAAACACCAATCATATGTTTTGAATTGTGACAGTGTACTCGATGTAATGCCTAAATGGACATGCAATGCTTATGTATTGTGGCGTTGTAAAAACATTTGTTTTGCTTTTTATCCCCTGTGTTTCCTTACTTATATTTGTTTCGTATACTTTGAAGAAACGTAGTTGATTAATCAACGCAATAAAATACAAGAGTTTGACTTTGACTATTTTTGCAAAAGTAGCTTTCAAATGTGTTAGAACATTGATGTATAAATGTCTGTATAGATATGTGTTATAGAATAGAATAGAATAATTGTTTATTGTGATTTTCTTGGTGTTGCAACTCAAGACAAAGTTTAACCGCAAGATTCTGTCGCACAGTGGTGAATCGTAATAAGTGTTAACATGCTTTCTAAAACGAAGCGCTTAATGGCACAATGTATGAAAGTGATTCACCTTTTGATTGTACAATAAACATAGCTACGCACAAAATGGCTCTAATGGTAACAAAACTTTCTGTTTAAGCTTACAATAAACTTAACGCACAAATACTGCACTGGTGCAATCTTGAGCAAAGTTAAAATTGTAATTCGCAGGCGCTTTCTAATACTTCTCTATGTGTCTCTTCCTTCCTGTTGCTACGGCTCTCTTATAAGTGTTATCTGTTCTTGTAGCCCCGTATCACTAATTGGTATTTCACAGCATGGCTATCTGTAATTGGTTTCTATCAAATTAAATGTTTAGTCTGCACGTTGTATTCAACCAATAAACCGTGTTAGTGTGTAAGTAGATACAATATTATTCATCGTTGAGAGGCATGCGAAATTTGCTTGATAATACATTGTGATACTTCTCTATTTGATGATATATCAAACTCAGTATCTAACTCAATAAAGCTTTCGATCTCTAAATACAATTAACGTTAATTGGTGAAGTATACGGTTATCATGTGGTTCTTGTCGGGCATTTTGGCTCTCAGGTTCCACGATGAAGACCATGCCAATTTGCTAAACTCAATGTGGCTGACGGCTATAACCTTCCTCTGTGTCGGCTACGGTGATATCGTACCCAACACATACTGCGGCCGTGGCATTACTCTCACCTGCGGTATGGTGGTATGTATGACATTGCGGTAGGCATTTTCAATAAACAAATAATTTCCACCGACAGCTTACTCAAATTTAGATAAAGCAAGGTAAAACCTCACGCTCTTGCTATGTCTAAGCTACAGGTATACAATACGTCGGCAAAGGTGAGCCATTTTATGTGCCAATGTTAAATGCAATCGGATCAATGTTAATGATCAAAGTCAAACTCTTCTAGGTCGTTATTATTCCTTCTTTCCACAGTTTTTCTTCTTATTTCGATCAACTCTTTCATTTCACCAAATGAAATAAGCTTGCGTACATCTGTAGGTAGGAGAACACATACAGGATATGTTTCATTTGTACAAAATACAATATTGTGCGTGTAACGTTAAGGAGTTGAATTTATTTTCGAAAGGTTTCACGATGAGGAACATGCTAACCTACTCAATGCGATGTGGCTTATCGCAATTACTTTTCTCTCCGTTGGTTTTGGTGACATTGTGCCAAACACATATTGTGGCAGAGGTATCGCTGTTAGCACCGGCATTATGGTAAGTTTCTTCATAAATAATGTCTATGTGTTGACTGACAGTTTTCATTCACACAAAAGGTTCTGATACATTTCAGAGTTTTCTTTTTCCTTCACTTTATGTTTATAACGTCAGTCAACACTCAATAGCGGATGTACAAGTCACAGACGAATAATGTATGTACATCATATTAATGTGTCGAACTCACTAATACTTCGATGTAATAAATGTTAACTGTATGTTCACAGAATAAAATGCCGAAAGTGTGTGTAATATTGCAATAATATGATATTTAAGTATATACTCTTACACAAAGCCTTCTATCACTCACACTCGATGTACACTTTAATAGAACTGTTATTAACAATTGAGCAAATTGATGCAAAAATGTCGATCACGTAAATATTTCGTTGAATATATTTGAAGTAATGAAACGTCCATTTCCCTGTTAAAGCCAGCTAATTTTTAGACATATTCAGTAGTATGGAATGCTTCATTTCTCCTTTCTATCTCTTGCTCTCTTCACTTGACTCTTTCACTAAAATGCACAATAAATTTATTTTTAAAATGGCTCACTTTTCCTAAAGTAATCTTACCTTGAAAGTGTGTAAAGATTGCACTTCTAATAGTTTTGTGTGGGTTTAAAAAAGTGTGGTAGTTTTCTAATAATTATGAAGTCGATTCGCACTATTAGATGAAAATGCACGGATTGGAAATATTAATCACAAAATCATGACTAAAACATTCTTCTTGTGGAAAAGTTGAAGTGTGAAACATCGTTGTGTTGATTAGAATAGTTACTGCTACGTTTCGTTAGTGTTCTTTTTTAAATAGCCAACGATATTTTCATACTTTCCGTAACTCTATTGTCATTAGGAACATTTTATTAAGCACAAAGTTAAATTAACTCTTATTAAAATAATATTATAATTACTAATTACGAACAAGTGTTGAAACACTTACTAATATACCTTAACATAAATGATGAGGGTGATCGATGCAAAATGGAAACGAGGATTACGTTAATCGATTTTTGTTACGCTTTACATATTTATTATTGCATGTTTGATTTATCTTCTGACTGAATTGTGTCTATTATCCTCGCGCTACTTAAATTCTAAGATAAATAAATCACATAGCCGATAAATAATTTTGTTTTTGTTTCTAGCCTCGATAACGCATTTTCGTTTAAGGAATGAGAAATTTTGAATGCTTTTACACGTTCGCTTGCATTTTACATTAAGGTATTCACTTAACAGGGAGCTGGATGCACTGCGTTATTAGTCGCGGTTGTTTCAAGAAAATTAGAATTAACTAGAGCTGAGAAGCACGTTCATAACTTCATGATGGACACACAACTTACTAAAAGAGTAAGTATTGTATTGATGTCGGTTCATCACAATTATTGTAATCTAATTAACAGGGGGCAGGATGCACAGCCTTATTAGTGACCGTTGCTTCGAGAAAATTAGAGTTAACTAGAGCAGAGAAGCATGTGCATAACTTCATGATGGAAACTCAGCTCACGAAAAAGGTAAGGTGATTGTACGAAAGAATACAGGATGAGAGGTAAGACAATGTGTGATTTCCATGCTTTAGTAATCTTCTTGTGTAGGTCTATCAAATTCCAGAGGAATGCTACCTATTTCGTACTTTTGCAAGTTTTAGAATATGGATATTATGTAATGGATATGATTCTTTTCCAAGTGCTAACAGTGTTATCTTGTGTACGCTTTAGTATATTAAGTAATAAACATTAGTTTTGTTATAAAGCTATATTTATACGTGTAATATAGGTGAAGGGTTTTAAGTTTCGGAATGTAGTGTTATATCATTAAATTATCAATTATAGATTCTAAGGAATTTCCACAAAATTAAAAAAAAATATATATTTTCAGAATAAGAATCAGCATAGACCTAAAATATAAAAATATTGCATTTCCAATTTCATTTTCGTATCGCATTATATTTATACAGATCTTATTATTATCTGTTCTCTCTATATATTCTTATAGTATCATAGAGACAAAAAAAATGAGCCATGAGCCATTTAGATTAGTGATTTGTGTTGATGAAGATAATTTGCGATAAAAAAATCTATATGTGTGAGTGTGAGTAGAGTGTTACCAGTGTGTTCCAAAACTAACTATACCTATATAAATAATAAATATATACAAATATAATTGTTTTCAACCCTTAGAAGAGTATTTTAGAAATTAGTTTCGCTCGCATTTACCCTATTTTACATAGTAATAACGATGTATGGATTATAAAATTTCAGCTGAAAAACGCTGCGGCGAATGTGTTGAGAGAGACTTGGTTAATATACAAACACACACGACTCGTGAAGAGGGTCCATCCAGGGAGAGTAAGGACGCACCAGAGAAAGTTTTTATTAGCTATTTATGCGTAAGTTTGTTATATTATTTGGTGAAATCATTAGATTAGATATAGTAGTAATATAACATCAGTATACACTGATGGTTGTACCAAAAGTTTTTTCGTGAAGCGGCGCTTTTTTGAAAACATTTACGAAAAAAATGTATAATGCTCGAAACGTGGAGCATTTTATTGTATTTCTTACATTAGATTTAGTTATCATAAATATTTTAATTACATATCGTTTTTCAATGACCACTTGATTTCGTTTTAAATGTGATAATTCTGTTCGTCATATTTTTATTTAATCAACTATCCCATAAAACTCACCTTGAATGTTGTTCATATATTGAGAGAAACAGTATTATCATATTTAAAAAATATCTCATTTAAACCTTTATGTTTTTCAGATTAAGAAAGGTAAAAATGGATCAAAGGAAACTGATGGACAACGCCAACACAATAACAGACATGGCGAAGGTAATTCAAAATCTAATCATTTTATATTGCTAGTAAATGCTACCAACATACACTCCCATTTAGATGTATAGAGAGCACGGCTCAAATTTTACATCCCTAAACGCACTCGATAATACGTAATTACATAATAAAACGATTAATTAATTGTATCTATCATTATTTATTTCTTGCTATTTTGTATGGATTATATTTATAAATTTATAAATATAAATTTATAAATAGAAAATTTCGATCACGAGGCGGAACTCGAACCCGCATCCTTTCGCGCCATTCCGGGGCGGATGTCTAACCAACTCAGCCACTCGTGACCCGCCTGAGCAATCGTATTTATTCTATTCTTTCAGTTTTATGTGTCTTAAGGGACACACCGCGCACCATCTGGATTATATTTTATTCTTACTACATTTTCATTAAAAAAGCGCTAGATTTTTTTTTACTTAAATACTAATAATATTATCTGTTAATTGTTATCGGACAATCAGTAATGAAAAAGTTGTTACTGTTAAAATCTGAATGAAATAAATTTTTTGTTGTAAGGTAAGTATAATAAGAGAGAAATATATTTTTTGAATCCCAGTAGCCAAAAATGATAGATACAATTTAAATATAAAGCCTTACAGGCCACACCCAACATTTTCACAACCATAATGTAAAATATCCTTAGAAAAGTTAGAATAGCTAATAGATGCTTTATTTAGAAAACACATCACAAAACCATTAAATTAAACAACATTAAAAAACATAAATTAAAATAAATTAGATTTTCTTAGTTGCCTCTATCGATTTATTTGGTTCCCAATTCCTTTGCTATAGACCATTATCAATATTTATGTAGAAATAGATCGTTTATTGTAGTATGTTCCAGACCATTCATTTTGGCTACGCGAATGATAATAGCTGATTTAGACCGTAGCTTGCATGTTTTTATATTTTTTAATTCTATTTCATTCTAATGGGAAAACAAACAAACACTTACCTTTTTAAAAACATATCCGATCAGGAAATTCATTTTCTTTTTTTTATATATTATAAACAAATCTTGTTAGGTAAAATATTAAATTGTCAAGTAACCGTAATGTAAAAAAAATACTTTATAGTTATTAGTGTCAAACAAAAAGAGTGACTAAACATTAAGTAGAGTCATATCACTAAATCAACATACCGTAGATATTTTATAGTATTAACAGACTTACAACAATTCAATACAATCTCATTCACTTTAAAAAACAACACAAAATCGTGAATAGTTATCCACTCAAAATAAATTCTACACACACATACATGACACTAAACACACTATAGTGACTAATACCGTCAATAACTATGGAGCTGCAATGCGATTGATAGTAGGACCCCTTCTTGTTACAGACCCAGAACACAGTGTACGAAATTGTATCAGACATGAGCACAAGACAAGATAGTATAGAGGAACGGTTGACGAGTTTAGAAGAAAAGTTAAGTACACTACAGGTATGACCGTATATTAATTAGATACATAAGTATACAACACATTCAAAACATAACAATTATTCTCTAATAAAAATTAAGTTAACTACATTACAGGTATGACCGTATATTAATAAGCTACATAAGTATACAACACATTCGAAACGTAACAATTATTATCTTATAAAAATTAATCACCAAATGCTAAGCGTAAAACTCGAGAACGGTTCGACCGATTTGGCAATTTTTTTACTTTTTTGTTAATGCACTGGGAAAGTTCTTATGGAGAGAAACACGTAAAAGAGCTGTAGGGCAAAACAACGTCTGCTGGTTTATCTAGCATATTTTCAAAATCTTGCAAAAGTCAAAAACATTCATTGAAATAATATGTTCTAATTTAAACAATACACACGCTGCATTTATAAATGAACTAGGTTTCCACCCGCGGCTTCGCCCGCGCTGTAAAAGAAAAACCCGCATAGTTCCCGTTCCCGTGGGATTTCCGGGATTGCGTCATTTTCCCGGGATATAAAGTAGCCTATGTCCTTTCTAGGGTATCAAAATATCTCCATACCAAATTTCATGAAAATTGGTTCAGTAGTTTAGGCGTGATTGAGTAACAGACAGACAGAGTTACTTTCGCATTTATAATATTATTAATATGGATTCGTTGATCTATTAAATTTAGTTGAAGACATATCCGTGATTCATTGTACATTTTTAAGTATATTGTACTACTTTGTATCCCTATCTACTTAAAAGTAAATATTGTGTACTGTATTTTGTACCCATATTATAACAGTATTAAATATTTCCAGGAACAAGTGAACAGTTTACCAGATGTGATGGCGCGGTGCTTACAGCAGTGCTGGGAGCGGGCGGAGCAGAGGCGGAACTTTCTGCACCCAGACGCGGCGGCTGTGCCAACCCCGCCAGCTGCTAATATTTCTCCTTATGCCAGGTTGAGTGAATGTTTTGTTCAAAGTTTTTGTTTGATTGAAAGTCATACGATAATCGTCATTGAAAGCTTTATAATAATATATTATAAGGAAAGGGTCAAGGCGAAGATACTAGTGAATAACCAAGGTTGAAAATAAAAATACAAATCTTGCTAATTAGTTTAATTATTTTATTTGGAGCTAAAAAAAACCACTCATTACTTAGAGAAAAAAAAAACATCGGAATCAAAAGATATCTATATCATAATTTATCTTTTATCTGAAAAATATCGTCTCTATCTACTGAGTGCTATATTACTATAAACCGTGTAAAACAAATTAATATACTTGTGTGTGCATCATGTGAATAGCATTAGGTATTGTTTCCTTAGTAATGATACTTGTTTCCAGAACAATCCCTGCCAGCACGCACGGCTGGCCGGCGAGCCCCGTGCTGCAGCCGGCGGCGACGGCGCGCGCGCACTCTGCGCCCGAGAGCGCGGGCGCGCCGTCCCCCGCACCACAGCCCCCAAGCCCCGCGCCTCACCCCCGCCCGCCTCTGCCCAGCTGAGTACCGCCCTCCAACTCCGAACTCCTCTGCTGAACTCGACGAAACTCGGCGCCCCTCCTCTGACCCCCCCTTTTGTTACACGAGGCCATCGGGTAAATTGTTTCACGTTATATTTCGACGACTTTACCGAGACTTTCTTTTTTACCGATGTTTTTTAATGGACGTGTTCAAAAAGTGCTAAATGACTGTGAAATATTTACCCCGGATCGTCAGCGCGGAGCGAGATAAGGTCAGCCGCAGTTTTCTTCGCTGTTCCGTAAAGTTTCGGATGTGATGGACTGTTTAGTGTTACGTAGATAATGATGGACGGAAGGACGAGCCGATGTGATTACGATGCTTTATTTAAAGACGCTTTAGCCAATACCTTAGATGATATTTTGATTAAATTATCACCGTTTGTAAAAAATAATGTTCATGTCTCGTTTAAGGTGAATCCGAAATTAATTTTATATAAACTGTATCAATAAGTTTAATTTATTTATACATTCGATGAATCACGTCACAAATATTGTATTTGTTCAGGTGTGTTTTGTTAACCGAGTACGTTATTATTAATCGACACATGTAACTGATGGCAACTGTTTGAGAATTGAATAGATCTTTTATACACACGTAGTATATAGATGTTTGAAAGCAGCGAGATATAGGTACAGATATTAGTCTTGGTCACTTCTTTATAAGTATAAACTTTACATAGTTCAGTTAATATAACTTCAGGAACAATACGCATAGCAGAAATGTCTCACGTTAAATAAATAAAAAAGTATAGCTCAAAGATAAAATTAATATCGACATGGCAATTATTTTACTCGCACAATCAAAATAAAATATATAAAATTGTGAGGTTTTTAAAGAAGTAGATACTGTACCAGTATAGGGTAATGCATAAACATTCTAATAAATGCAAATTAAAAGTTAAATAATAACTGTGACATTTCTGCTAGATACGTAGAGTTATCTGCTACAACCATCTTACAGACCTTATAGGTTTCTTTAAACTGTATACACACTTAGTTAATAGAAAAATTGTTATTACTTATTGACGTAGATGTAATTTTTATAACATAGAATAAGCAAGCTTCGTATTAAGACATTAAGATTGATGGCTGTCTAAATAGTGCCTAAAACACTACAAAAATTTCGATAATTCAGTTTTATTATCTTAAATATTATTAATAACCTGTAAATAGTACCTAGTTTGTAATGAGAGTATAATAATGATTACTAGCTTGTATGGGAAGGAGTTGTGGGAACAATTTATTTATATTTTTTGTTAACATTATCGTCTAAAACATTTTCACTTTAATAATGTATCTCCCTATTGAAATACCCAATATTTATACCTAGAATTACGTCACTGTTGAATTCTTTCATAGATATTTAGTAAGTAACATAAAATCTATAACTGTATGTTAATCTACTAAAAATAATTTGAAATTTAAATCACATTGTCCAATAAAGTTATATGATGCGTTGAATTTCAGTAGCCCTAGGTAATACCAATATGTGTTTTATATCTTGATTGTAAACAATTAATATTTTTGTTATATAGGTTCTTAATAAATATTTTATGTAGCTATCGAATTTTTTTAAACATTACTTTTATCTATGGCGAAAAAATATTATATTTGTTAAAACCGAATATCTTGTACTAATGCATTTTTAATCTGTGTATTGTTACAGATCATAACTATGTTATTTAAATTTATGTTTGTAGCAAAATTATATAAAGATTGAAGTAACTATATTTATAGACAAGGGTAAAATATTATTGTAAGTTATCAGTATGCGGCCTTAGTAATTATTTAGTACGGCAAAATATTTTAGTAATTAGGTATTACGTTCGTTTGTGTTGCGTTATATTTTGCTAATCTATAAGTAATTGGTTTCTATATTTAGTACAATATAAATTATTCCTATTAGACGTTCGATATGAAACACCAATTAGTGTAGAATAGAATAATATTTGTCTAGCTGTAGGTGTTGATTTTACACAACCTTACTGTTATTACAAAATGTGTTTATTTGAGTTTTTAGTTACTAATAGATAGATGCTTAACTTACTCGCTACCTTTTCAATTACTAACGGTACTAAATCATTGTTTTTAACCAAAACTATGTCTCTGTGTTTGTTTTTTCGTTTGTGATAATGTTTTTCTATGCCTTGTTTAATTGTTAAGCTTATTAAATGTTCATTTAAACTTGTAAGTGGTAATGTTTTGCCTAAAATTATCGTTTCTAGTCTTGATTTAGTCACTTATTTTATATGAATTAATGTTAATAACTGTAATGTATTTTATCACCTTAAGAGGTTTCACTATTCATAAATATATTCAATTAATCAACTTAAACAACCAAATAAATTAATTTTTAAGAAGCATTGACCAAATGTTGTTAAGGTTATGGAATAAAAATGTAAATTATGTATCATAAAACACAATGTATAATATTAATGTATAAAGTTAAACTTGCGAATTTTAATGTAAATATATAATAATAAGATATAGGGTTCAGATAAATTGTTTTAATACAATTATGTTTGAATTTATTGAAATTTTATTTGTATGCAAATTATACGCGGTGCAAAACAAAAGATGATGAAACTTTTGTGATTATTGTTGATGAAATGAAAGTGTAACTTCGAATATATGAGCTGTAGTATTTTCTAATATGTCTTTTAATTAAATAACAAACCCATTTAATAACCCTTATATTTATTTTTAAACAAATACTTTTTATAAAGACATTGATAATGTCCGCACACAATATAGTAGATAGTTTAAAAAAGACGGAGGCTACGTATTTATATTAATCATTAATATTTATAGAAATACGAAGTAGTAAGTAATAATATTAAATAAAATGAAATAATGCTAGAGCAAGAGCTCTATGTTCGTTTGATGTAAATGCAACGTAAGATGAAGGTAAGTTACGATCGGGTCGATTTTTCTTTACCACAGCTGGCTACTATTTGCTTCATATTGTACATGTACCTACGTAACTTTTGAAACTCTTGCATCGTAAGTAGGGGTCCATACGAGTAAATCGCATGTGCTGCCGTTTCTTCGGCCGAACCATGTCCACAATGACCAAGCTCCTTCGCGCAGCAATGCTCTATGTGGAAATAATAGTGACTACTCCTTATAGACTACAAGCTATTCTACTCTTCAGTTATATGTAAAGATTTGCTGTACTACGTATCATCGGGTGACCCACATCCTTGTTCTGCTGCTTAGGATAAAAAAGAAAATAAAACGTAATTAAAAGAACACGCTACGAATCGTCGATAAAAAAATGGAACACTTTCACTCTCGTTACGATTTAACTTGAGACTGACTATCTACATACACTAATCATTTTTAGAAAGTTTCAAATTATTACAAAAGCTTAGCTTTCGGAATACTTTTTGACAATGAGAGACAAAAGTTGGATACCTCAATCTTTACTTATCTTAACAACAAATAAAATGCAACTAAAACAGCAAGAGTTTTACATATTTTCTCAAATTATTCCGTTTATTATTTCTTCTGTAATTTACCATTTAAATAATTTCTCCTTACCTATTTAATAATTAAACTATGACCACAATGTAAATCATCACACGACGCATACAGAATAACATTATTAAACGAAATCAAAACAAACTCTCAATGTTTCCATAAGCATAGCACCAATTTAATTGTTCCAGCTCTTTAAATAAAATGAACTAAGCGAAATACACTAAGAAATTCTTGGCATAACTTCCTTGGTTTAATGTTACGTTACTTGGCTAAACATCTGTGCTTCGACTGTAAATAATGCTAAGGAATGACAGAAACGACTAAGATAATTTAAAAATATAAAACGCAAATTCTGCATGAAAATTACATTAAGGAAAACTGCAGAAATGCATTCCAACCATATTGATATGGTTGCAATAAGGTTATGTATTCGTATTATTATGCTTCACTTTGGTAATTTAAGTATGGTTTATAGTAAAGGAAAAAAAATTAAACGTACGTATGTGTGCAATATGTGCCCATAATTATAATAACACTTTATTTCAGAAGGCATTACACTTTCATCATTTCTTGACTTCCCTAAAAATAGATGATTTAACTTACTATGAAAATGCAATAGTACGTGTGTTACAAGTACATAATTTTATACCAATTGTTTAATTATTAAATTTAAGTACCTAAATAAAGTTTTTCTTCGATATAGAACCTTCATGACACACAAACACACACGTAAACCATAAAAGACACTCACACACACAATGCGTAATATTGTTAGGTACCTATTTTTATTACTTTCATTATGTGCCTAGTATTTAATATTTATCCAACATTGATAATGTAGAGCAGAACCTCCGAATCTAAGAAGATTCGGAGGTTCTGCTCTACATTATCAAAAGTTACGATTTCAGAAATGGGTAAGAACCCAATTCTGAAATCGTAACTTTTAACGAATTATTCTGTCATTATATTATGGGCTAGTCAATGGACTTGACGAAATAAGATATACAATTCTTAAGAAGCAATTACGCTCGAGACATTTTTAGAAGCTTTTGATTGGTTGCACCTGTCCCGTCCTCGGTAAGTATGTCAAATATTACACGCTGAATATCACCCGAAGTTCAGTGATGTGAATCTGAAATTAAAATATATACATATAATTTTTACAATACAGTAACATGCCCTTAATACTTTTGAGATAAAATATGTTAATACAAGTGTTATTTAAATAAACATTAGTCGTATAAAAGACGAGTAAATGTTCATACTTTCAAGTGCCATTAATGAGTCCAAAAATATTCTCATTTTGTGTCAGTCTTCACATTCATGTTTAAAAGTAGCACAAGAACATAATACATAAAAGAACAAGCGATATTACTTACATTTTAGACAGCTGCAACTAACGGTCGTAGGTCGGAAACTTGTAGGATTAATAAAATTTATGTGAAGTCGACTTTGTGTTTCGGAAGTTAGATATTGTTGCAAAAAGTATGTAAAATAACTAAGATATTTTATACTCTTTTATTCAAGATTTTCTGATTTCTAATGTTTAATTTCGTCGCATTAAAAGACGCTTTATATGTCAGTACCAATATCCAACCTAGTAACTGGCCTAAATATTATAGACTAGCTTTCCGCCCGCAGCTTCGCCCGCGTTTTCAAAAATAACCCAGCATAGTTCCCATTCCCGTGGGATTTCCGGGATAAAACCCATCCTATGTTTTAATCCAAGTTACCCTCTATATTATGTGTGCAAAATTTCATTGCAATCTGTTCAGTAATATTTGCGTGAAAGAGTAACAAATACACACGTATACACATCCTCACCAAACTTCTCATTTATAATTAAATAATACATACTTTTAAATAATACATAAAACATACTTCAGACTTGTATCCGATTCAAATTATATTATATCAGAAGAAAAACTCAGTACATTTTATTCACATGATTTATTAAAAAAAGGCTTGAAAAATGAAAACATGATAAATTATTGTTCTTTGGACAATGAAGGATACCCTACTTATCCGGCATGCAGAACCTGTCCCTTGTCACTTGGATATCAAAAAGTTTACTTTTTATGAAATAAAAGCTATGAGCTTTCCGCCAGCGGCTTCGCCTTTTTTCCCTAAAACTTAATAAATTATCTATTAAAACCTTTCTCTTGAATCACTCTATTTATTAAAAAAAGCGGCATAAAAATCCGTTGCATAGCTATGATATATAAAAAAGCTAGATACGTTACCCGCTCTCTATTTTGGCAAGAAAAAACTCAGCTAAGTGCCCGAGTTTCACTTAGTCACGCACCATTCAGCGTTGTGGCTGGACGTTCTTTTTATATTTTAATCGGCAGTTGTTATTACGAAGTACATGAGTGAGACATGTATTATGTCTCGTGCGTGAGAGTGAAAGAGAGAACAGCTGTATTGGTGATAATGCGTTAGTAAGTAGGTATTTATTAATTACGCTGTTTTTAGTGCAATGATGTTGGCTTATGCCGCGTCTACTAGTATAATAAATAGGTCATTGTTGCGTAGTCCAAAAAATTTAAACATACAAAGGGACATAGGGACGGAGAAAGCGACTTTGTTTTATACTATGTAGTGATTTGTGTACAAGACTCTATATTACTCTACCTATGTATTATCACACTATGTATTTATAGTATCGTAGTTGTTTCACCTAGAAAGTATCTATGCACATTTGCTTTTTTATCAAGTTTACAAGAGTTTGGAAAACTGAATTTACCAGAGTTTCCTTAGATGAATGATGTATTTACTGTGTTCCAATAAATATCAGTGAATCGTGTTTATTAAACCTGTAACTGGCGTACTGATGGATGTAATCCAATCCATCACTAAAATCACGTCTATCAATTAATACTGAACTGACGAATCACGATATATACTTTATGTGTTCCGTATGCCTCAGATAAGGAAAAAAATCATATATTACGCATTAAAGATTATTTCCTTCACACACCCTTCGCGAATCCGCAACATAGAAAATTTTGATACAAAACGTTATTGTTGGTGTACTGGGAACAATCTTTTGAAATAGCGTGTTCGTGGTATCGTCGCCATGAAGGAGCTATGAGGACAAGGCGAATCTATGCAAGGCATAGTTCATTATTGAACGTGAAAATCGAGAATCCGTCTTCCAGCTTTTTTCATAATAATATGTTTGTGATTATCTGTTTAAAATACTTTTAAAACAAGAACACCGATACAGTAAAACGGCTTCAGGCTCAGAATAATAAGCTTCAAAAATAAATATCATCAATCATTTTTAATCTTTTTTCATCTAAACAAGCCAAGTACTAAAAACGTAGAAATTTCTCTGAATATCATCTAATTTGTCCAGATAGGCAGGTCTTCAGAAGCCAGCTCAACTTGAATGAAACGTGAGAACATTTATCAACGATTTGCCTTTTTAAATAATATCTACTTAAATAATCATGAATCTATACATAGAGGTATAATAAATCTGTAGAAGGGTCAATTCTGTACATTAAAAATATTGAAAAAATAAATAGCAGGGGGTGTTACTGGATCGATACCAAACCCAAATATGTGATTAAAAAAATTTTTGTCTGTCTGTCTGTCTGTATGTGAAGGCATCACGTGAAAACTAGCGGTTCGATTTCGATGAAACTTGGTATAATTATACCTTATTATCCTGGGCGTAAAATAGGATACTTTTTATCCTGGAAAAATACGTAGAAAAAAATTAATCTTAATTTTTCAGTTTCATCCATAGACGTTGTTCCGTAGAACCGCGAACACACGTTGCCTAGCCGTATTTGGGAATTGGGTCCAATAGATATTTATAAGATGTTATTGACAGAGGTACTCAAAATGGAGAAATAACCATCCACGCGAAGACCGACATCCGCGCGGACGGAGTCGCGGGCGGAAGCTAGTTTATAAATAAAGTTTTCATATAAAAGTAGGATTTCAGTTGATTTTAGAATAAACTGATGAACATGCAATACAATACAATAGATACCTACCTTTTATTAAACACATACATTTAATAATACATAGAAGAATTAAAGTTTAAAGACAAAAGGTACAGGTAAGGTAAAGGTAGAATACTCGACACAATCATAAAAACCAATATGCATAATTGTTTGCTGTCTAGTCTATCGGCCTTACTAATAAAAAGATAAAACAATGGATAAATTTTTACAAATTTCTACCATAGCTGTCCTGCTCTTGGTCACATGAAACGTCAATCATAAAAACAAGACAGGTTATTGCAATAACTAATCCATTGCAAAGCGAATAGGTAACATTTTATTAGTCCGTATGTTTGTATTACCGCCTCCTTGGTGCAGTGGTTAACGCGTGAGCGTAGAACCGAGGGGTCTTGGGTTCGATTCCCGGTGGAGACGAAGAAAAAAAAAATGTCTCGGTCTGGCAGGACACAGAAGGCTGATCACCTACTTGTCCTTAAAGAAAATCGATCAGTGAAACAGATGTATAATGCATCTGCCCCTTACCCCACTAGGGGACATGGGACTTCACTTTTTTATGTTTGTATTACGTTATTGTTTGTTATAATTTAAATACTAGAAACGAATCCTAGATAATTTCTCAGTTGCTTTCCTTATCCTGTGATATCCTACTTCCTATCCTACTAATATTATAAATTTGTGAGGATGTATGTTTGTTACTCTTTCACGCAAATACTACTGAACTGATTACAATGAAGTTTAGCACACATATAGAGGGTAACTTGGATTAACACATCGGATAGGGTTTTTCCCGGAAATCCCACGGGAACGGGACCTATGCGGGTGTTTTCTTTAAAACGCGGGTGGAGCCGCGGATGGAAAGCTAGTTTGTTATATTTTACTAGTAACGAATCCCAGGCAATTTCTTATCCGTATCCTCTGAAATACTCACATAAAATATTTCCTATTTCACTCTCTTTAAGTCATATTTTCATGACATAAAGCTAATATCCTTCTATGAGATGAAACCTTTATCTCGTCTCGCTATTCCAACACCCATCAACAAGTTTGTCGGTTCATTGATTTAAACAGAAAAGTAACTACGCAGCAATTTTTTTGTTTTGCAATATAAGCATTAATCGACACTTACATTAGATATTTCTTGATAAAACGTTTGATATTTTCGTCCATGTTATTTACGACACCTGTTTTAAAAGCAATTTAAAATGTATTCAAGTTGTTAGTTTTTTGAACCGCGAAATAGATTGGAGTTTAAATCACGCAAGGCACGCTACATCGGATAACCGATTTAGACGTGTTTTTGTAGAAATATTCAGTGTACGTAAATATTTTAAAAGTAAAAAAAAAAAAACAAGTAGATCATTTATTCAGCTTAGAAGTAGTTATTTAGTTCTTTTTTACAATTAATTTTTTTTTTTTCTACTAATAATTCTTCATCGTCAAAGACCACCAGAGTGAAAAAAAAATGATTTAACGCAATTTCTTGACTCATATTTTTGTTTATATACCTCTATAATAATATACATAAGGTACAAAAAATTCTTATAAATCAAATATCATATCAAATAACAAATAGGGTACTTGACAGCGCATTTTTTTTTATTGTCTTACTTAGGAATTAGACAGATTGTAAGTAATCGGGTGCCGTCTCAATTAATCTTCAAAAAATAACAAAAGATTACGCTATGATTAAGATTTACGCTATGGTTAATTAACCGACTCGGATCTTAAATTATAAGAGCTAACGAAGAGTGAGTAAGATTTCTATTAATATATCCGAAAATATGATATTGTTGATTATATTGTATTGGATGTAATAATGAAAGTATTACTCACATATCGATGTGAGTATTTGGAAATTACTTTTCTTGGAAGTATAAATATAAGGGAGATAGACATTGAACACATAAGGATAATTTTATTATTTTCAAGATGGATTACATATTATATATTTTTAATGTGTTGGTTGAACTAAATGATAAGTCTTTAAGCAGTACTATTTCCAGAGTGAATACATGACAGTATAAAGGTCGTATAGCGCCATCATTTACCCACACTGGAAATAAAACTGCTTTAAGGCATTATGTTTGGCCTCCAGAAGATAGCGACATACTGAAGTATATCGCTTTTTATGGGACAAGCAAATCGTCCTTTGTTGTAGCACCAGCCTGCGCTCTCTCTCTCTGTCTCCGAATTTGGAATAGAACTCCGATATTCATAAATAATACTAATACGAATCTATATCTGAGCTAATAATACCTATGTAGAAGAAAGTCGTGTTGATTACATTTTTATGATTCAAGGACTGAATGAATTTTATGATATTTTGATAATTGGATTTGGTATAATATATTATAAGCCATTTTTTTATGCTGCGACAGGGGAGCGCTTGGCCACGATCCCGCTTGGCTAAGATGTGGCCTAAGATGGAGCGTGCTTCCAAAGAATGTACTTGTTCATTGTAATGGCAAGAGCATATTATAATATTGTTTATTAATGTTTTCTTCCAAAGTATCTAAATCATTATTAATTAAAGACAAATTGTACAAATATGATAAAGTAAAGTCGAGGAAATGAGAGAAAAAAATAATACCATTTCTGAGAAAAATTCCCATCGGGTGTATCCAGAAATATTTTTATTGTTGCAATGTAGGTTATATAAAGGTCAAAGTTTCTGCTTTTTCTGTATCCATTGTAATGTACAATGTACATAATATATTAATATAATACTATGCTTGATTAAAGTTAAACTTGATACAAGAGACGCTTTCCTATAAAACCAGTTATTCGCATCCATAACAACATAATAAAAAATATCAAACTTAATATTATATTGCAATGTTGCTATAAGTTCAACGTAATGTTTTATAATATAACATTCTAAAACTATCCATACTCATAATTTAAATTAATATAACCCGTGTATTCAATAAATTTTGTGACAAATATTACAAACAAAGTATGACATTAAATATCCAACTGAAATTATATCACTATTAAACTATCTCAAGTATTCTTGAAAACAGCTGTTCAACTATTTCACACCTTAATAAACAGCGTATAGCGAAATAATGCTCCAAAATTGCGCAGAAAGTAATTGTTTCAGGACACAAGTCAGCCTGCGTTCAGTTTGTATAGAGCCTTCGATCGCGTAAGTTGTGTGTGAAGTGTCTAGTATGAGCTCGTAAAACTTTCATACGAAATAAATAAAATTATTTACTATAGTTATGGAGTTGTTTAGTGATGTGCTAATAGTGTGATAATGTGAATGGAAAGTTAATAAAGTTTGCAGAAACTTTGTGAACGATAATGTAAGTTTGGAAGTTCTGGTTCGCATACGTGCATTACTTTTTACAATATAACGAAGCATTAATAAGAGAAGATAACATTCAGTTAATATATTAATAAATTTTATACTCACAAATATCTATAAATTCTATTATTTTAGTCGAAGAAAAATAATATGTAGATATTTAAACATCAATTAGAAGCTTAAACTAGATCTTATATAAAATAAAGAATAAAACTCGTATAATTTCAACAACAAAATTTTTAATAATGCTAATCTCTAGGTACAGTAAGAATACATTGTATTGAATCAATCGATCGACGCTGACGATGCATAAGTAAATGTAATAAAAACTCCCCCTTTAACCCCTTTCCCTCATTATTCCACCCGCTGAATGGAAACTTCCTTAAATTCTTTTCATAATATTCAAAAGCGCCTTTTCTCAAAATATTCCATGCTTCTAACTTACTTAGAATTTAGAAACCGCTATTCTTATTTCGATAAAGTTCCGACTAATAATAAATAACAAATGTTATTCGGCGAAATCCTCTCTTATAAGCATTCAATATTCACTTTCTCTTATAAATTTCCTATATTTGAATAATGCTTACGATATCTTACTAAATAATATTGTATCAAAATTAAGATTTAAAAGGATGACTTCATAATTGATACAACGGTACTCAGTAGGTATAGGAGTATACTGTTTGTTAGATTATTTCCGTTGAATACAATATTCTAAATAATACTAGGGTTTAAAATTATGTACATAATATAAAAAACCATATGTTGCTTAATTGTGTTATAAATTGCATTTATATTAAATTATTAATGGGCAAATAATAGAGCGTCTGTTAGTGTTGTAAGTTTGTAAAGAAAACACAATAACATTTTTAAGTAGAACATATTATGAAAAGCAACTTTTATATAATGATATATTTTAAGTATCGTCCTTGTGTTGATTTGTAATGGTTTATCTAAGAAATTACTGGAACTTATCTGAAACTGACAGGGTACTTTAAGGAAAGTCTTAATTCATTAAGGCGTCTATTGTTTACATAGTAAATTGAGATTGGATAGAAAAATATTTAATAATTATAAACTTCTCTTCCATTCTGAGATTATTTTTTATTGCGTGTTTGATTAAAAAACCCTGCCACAAATGCAATATAGAGTTATACACACTACAATAGTGGATGATGATACCTTACTCTTCGGGATTAAAAATACAAAGTAAAAATAAAAATAACAAACACCAATGAAAATGCGAATAAACTCAGATGCAGTAACTAGTAAAAATACGAAAGAAACAATGAAATTTTCCAGTTGATTGACTTGTTACGGCCAATGTTGATTTAGCAAGCAGTCCCAATTGAATTCGGTCGAACGTTTGATCCCACGTCATACATTTATTAGAAATGACAGCGTATTGAGGACTGTCATTTTATGGGTTTCTAAGGTTTTGTGAATGACAAAGGGGTTTCTGTTTTCTTTATTATTCATTGCATTGTTCTTTGAGCGCGGGGTGACATTTTGTATTGGGCGATTAAAAAAATTCCCTGGAGCTTGATTGACCAAGTTTTTGTGTATTGGATAGCCCCTTCTGTAAATAAAATACTAATATTATGTTTGCTGTCAATATTTATAGAACCTCATAGGGAAAATTGGGAAATTCCGTTAAGAAGCTCTAAAAATAAAGATGTAGAGTAAAGAAAAGGGTGAAATAATAAAAATATAATTTAGTTTTCGTACCTTAAATAAAGTACGTTCTGAAAATGGAATCATTTCGCAGCTTAAATGTTACCATTAGACATTTTGTTAAAACATTTTACCTGCAACTCTAATGTGTAGAGTTACATAAGGTTGCAGTTTGCAGAATAACGGCTAATTTTAAATCAAACACGTATACGTATAGAGCAAAATTTTAACTTAAACATTAAGATTTAATTCGAAGAATATCTATAAATTATAAACATTTCGTTTATCTATACTAATATTATAAAGATGAAGTGTTTGTTTTTTGAACGCGCTAATCTCGGAAACTACTGGTCCGATTCGAAAAATTATTTCAGTGTTAGATAGCTCATTTATCGAGAAATGCATCTATTCACGATACATTATCATCACGCTACGACCAACAGGACAGCCACGGGGGTAAAACCGCGCGGAGCAGCTAGTAAAATATGTATAAACATTTACGGAGGAAAATGATAATAATTGTCTGTAAAGGAATGAAACAGATGACAGAGCATTAGAATTTTATTCGTTAATTAATAAAACAATATGTCGCTCTTTAAATTGTTTAATTAGTTTATTTATACTCACTATCTTATGACCTATGCAATTTTATCTGCCTTCAAAAGGAATCTTTTATATAAGGATTTTCTTCAGTGCTGCATATTGTGGCCTTCCTCGATAAATTTCAATCCAACACATTAGCATTTTTCAATTCGAACCAGCTGATCCTTAGATTAGCGCCTTCAAGCAAATATACTATTCAGTTTTATAATATTAGAATAGTCTTATAAAAGAATACGTTGCTATTTATTTATTGAAGTGAAACTTCTTTATCGGGGTTGGAAAAAAAATTTAGTGTAACATTTTTTCGTTACTCGTGACATTTTTCCGTTACGCGCCATCTTTTTCTTATCCCTACGACGCGTGATTCGACGTATTTCTGTAAAGTTGCATATAGTAAATTATTTTTTGAAAAATAAGGTCATAAACAAGTTTCACTTCTTACGTGTGTAGGTACACTAGTGCACGCACACATTTTTTTTATAATTTGTTCTTTGTTGCACTTATATGAGAGAGAAAAAAATACAATCATACAACTTATAGATAGCTTAAACTAAGTACAATTGTCCGGACTTTTTGCTATAGAGCGATTTCTTCCAGACAACCTTTCACATTACGCACTCTACCTATATTGTTCTAGGGCGAAATTTCTAAAGACATCAGTTTCCTGAAATTTACGAACATTCATCATATAAATATAATTATATAAAAATGATTAAATGTAGGACAATGTACTTAAATTACTAAAGTGATACGCAGAACTATAAAGTATACAGGGTTAGTTTTCAATGACCGGCCAAATTTTCAGAAATGGTTCAGAATCGATAACATTTTCGATCTAATGAAAAAAAAAATTTTTTTAAAATTAGATTTCATTCCTGTCCGCTACTAAAAAGCGAACCTGTGGACATTACAAAAGCACAATTCAGTTCAACAACCTAGATAGGTAGAAGTTAGCACACACATAAATTTGGCGATGCGCGCATGCACACACACATGCATTGAACTTATCGCGTGTTTACGATTTAGGAAATTTTTAAGACATTTTCAAATGAATGCAATTTTTTTTTTTTTTATTCTACAACAATATTTCAAATGTACCTTTGGTTCAATATCTAAATCTTTATTTTAAATTTTGGCTGATCATTGAAAACTAACCCTGTATTAATTTACAAAAAAAAAAAAATATAAACTAAGAAAGTTTGTGTTGTGGTATTTTAATGTTATTGGATCTGTAGGAATAATACGGGCTACTATTTTATGCTATTCTATAAGTAGCTGATTTAATTTTGCTTTATTTTTTTAACTTTTGATTAAAATATAACGTTAACTTCTAGGTAATTTAAAGATGGGGAAATTGTAGTTAGATACGTGTAATAATTACGATAGTATGACACTGAAATTATTTTGTGCGGTACTGAAATTCATACCTACTAATTACTATTTGTCAATAAATAATCACTTATCAATTTAATTCTGCACAAAATTTTTAAATAAAACATGGCTGATTTAACGGGAAAGGAAGATAAAACGAAACGGAACACTGTTAAAGTGGCTGACAAGAGGTGTAATATTTTAAACAACACGGAAGAATTCCACTTTGTCCTGACCTTTTGCTGCGTTTTCTGAGACTAATAAAAAAAATGGTGTGCGTGTACTAGTGTACACACGTAAGAAATGAAACTTCTTTATGACCTTATTTTTCAAAAAATAATTTACTATATGCAACTTTACAGAAATACGTCGAATCACGCGTGGTAGGGATAAGAAAAAGATGGTGCGTAACGTAAAAATGTCACACGTAACGAAAAAATGTTACATTAAATTTTTTTCCAACCCCGATAAAGAAGTTTCACTTCAAAAATAATTTCATCCAATAGACCTATAGATAATACGTTCCTTTGAGCGTTAATTAAAATTGATCAAATTCTAATAACTAGAAACGTCACGAACAAATTCTTAAGGTTTCATCTCGATAGAAATATATTTGAACACTATATTTTCTTGTAGATACGTAATCTGAATTTTAATTTTCGTGACATTTATCAAAGGGAAAACATAATTACAACAACCCAGCAATTACAAAGCATAAGATTTGTCATTGAATTTGCTTTTCGTAAATATGTACTTACATATTTACGAAAATTCCACATTTTTGGTCATTGAACGAAATCATTCATGTCATAATAATTAGACACAGTCATTACGCTTATGTGCTTAGCGTATCAAGTCTACGTAATTGTCTCTTTGGCAATGAGAATATTAAATGAGCCAAGAGTGTGTCAGATGCGATAATTAGTCTCGTACATACATAAATAAAGCGAAAATTCCCATTTTGGGGATCCGTGTACATTCACAAAACCCTTGATTTGTCGTGCATCCGACCATTTCTCCGTCTATTTGACTAAAACCCTTTAAAATGAATGTCTAGTTAATGACAAGTTTCCGAGCTCTCTAAATTAAATTCCAGTAAATGAATTTCCGTTGTGCAGGATTTTAATTAAATTGTTTATTTTTTTCTATACTTTTTAGAAAAATTTACATTGCTATAGGGATTTCCAGTCTTCGTATTTTGTAAACGTTGCATACAAATATGTAATTGAAAAATAAAAATTAATTTGTATCTATTGTTTTCTTATAGCGCAAGAAATATAATAGATGTACCTCAACAAATAAAAAACGATACAAAATGATTCTATGTAACGAGTTAGACAATAATTTAAAATAAAATATTCAAATATAAATGCCTTTTTCGAATATTTTTTACACAAAAACAATCATCACCAGTCATTATCTCCATTATACTTCCCACATATAAAAAACTCGTTTTAGTAATTTGTTCGTTTAAATATAAATTTTATGATGTTAAACGGTTATGACATGAATACATCAGAGAATCATAAATCTCTTATATCTTCTTTGTTTTTTTACTACTTATATATTATTATCTAACTAATAACAGTTTTTATTGAGTATATTTTTATAGTATGAAACTAATTAAATGTTAATTGAATAAAATAAATACGAATGAATAGAAACTATCTGATTTCGATGCGGGATTTGAACCCGCATCTCGCAATGTGTACAACTGCATTACGACAATGCCTTTATAACTTTTGATAACATTTTTTAATTTATTTAACAAATTATTTCATTATAAAAATATTAATGACATTGTATCTCAATATCGAAATTGAGAATAGCTATGATATATATGTAAAAAAGAGCGTTGGCACATGTGTCAGAAGTGAAACTTCTTTGACAAGAATCAAAGATATTTAAAAAATAGTCGCTTTACTCCATGACGAGACGGCAATGCCATCACGAGACCTTGAAATTTTACTCTCAACGCGCCTAGGAATTTCACCTGAACAATACAAAAGTATTATAACAAATTTAAATACAAAGATATTTGCATTACTAGATGAACAACTGTTCAAACAATGACATGGACGTGACGAAAATTTTCAGTATTATCCAGTGAAATTTATTACATATATCTTTAAATATATACAGTAGGCTTCCCAAGATTACTGGGCTTTAAGGCTCGTTCGGTTAGAAATCCTGAACACGATTAGAGTTCACGGGATTGCATTCAAAGCAAACATGATTAATGACTTTCTATTGGAAAGTAGCAACCTTATATTGAATCTATTATAGAGGTGTATTTTTCTCTATATAAAGCATATATTAACCACAAAATGTAAGGGAATATATAAAATTTCTAGAACTATATTATATTTAATAAACTAGGTTTCCGCCCGCAGAGAAAAACCCGCATAGTTCCCGTTCCTAAGGGATTTTCGTATTAAAAGTTATCTATCTTTTATTCTGGATTTTCAGCTACCTACATAAAAAAATTTCATTGTAATCGGTTCAGTAGTTTTTACGTGAAAAGAAAACAACCACCCGCGACTTATCCCGCTTTAATAATTTATAATTATACTTAAAGCTTCCTCTTGAATCACTCTATCTATAGAAAAATCAAATCAAAATCCCTTGCGCAGTTTTCAAGATTTAAGCATACAAAGGGTCACAGGGACATAGAACTGTGAGGCGATTGTTTTAAATTTTGGATTGTTCTTTATATTTTTTTATAATCAGAAATTATGATTTAAAACTAAGCTAGTGATGATTAGTTTTTATATTTAAGTAATATGCACTTTTTTGTTCCTTATTCTTTAAAATAAACTTATTCATTAAACGGTAAAGAAAATAGTATCAACGTATATTAATTATCGGTTATTGATTGCAAAAAATCTCACGTTCGAATCTTACACAAATAGCTACTTGATTTAATAACATGATGAATATCATATTGATTAAACAATAAATCCGTGGCTTCATACTTAAATGGGAAAATTTTGACGTGTAACGGTGTATTTACATTAAACGAGCGAATGCTTATTCTAACCCCACTATATCAAATTATTTTAGTGTAAAGGCGTAGGGCATTCTTTCGTTGTTCTTAGTGCGTTCGTAAAGATTCTATGTAATGTTCTAATACTGAACAACACTGAATACGAGTTTTCGTTTACACTAAAAGATCACGAAAGAATGCTCTTGCTCTAGCTCTATGTTCGTTTGATGTAAATGCACCGTAATAGTGTTTCGTAACCTTGATATTCTTTGATTAGTTATTTAAAACAAGTTATGGGCTATAAATTAGCAATACAAAACTTTAAATTGACTAATCTTAAAAAATATTAGCCAACTTATATTATTATGATTGTTGTAATTTCCACGGTTTTTTTCTCTATTTTAATATCTATAAGTACCTATATTAAAAAAATTTTGAAGTATTCATTAAACATGAAAACAAAAGGTTTGTGAACTTTGTGTATATCTGATTGTTTGAAACGTTTATAACAATTTAAATATAATATGAGATAAATTGTGCATACTATTGAATATTATAATGTAAGGTCTTCGTCTTCTGAAAAGGAAATGATAAGAGGATTGTGGATGCTCAGAACTTCAGTGTAAACATTTGACACTATAATACTGTAAAAGCTAATTATTAAAATGTAAGTAGTTTTTGGTCAAAATAATGATGAATTAGTTTAAAATATTAAAATGTTATTTTGAATTCGCGTCATATTTTTTTCTAATGGTGTTAAGTAGGTAGAACATATTCGTTGTCAACGTTAAGATTAATATATACTTTAAATTTTTAATATAAAATGCTTGATAAAGGCTCTTAACTACTATAAGATTTTATAAAAGTTCTTAAGTGTAAAATATCGGATAATTGCCTATTCCAATAACATAAATAGGTAACAAAGTAGCACTTAGGGTAATAGAAAATTGTATAGAAAATTCTGTAGTTGATCGTGAATTGAGTTTTCATGTAGATTTTAAATAGAATTTGAAAATAAAAGAAGCTTTAAAAGCTAGACGTGAGTTGAATATTTTAAAATGTACGCGTTTCAATCTTCTCGACCAATATTATCTTATTGACTTCCCGAAGTAGTTTTGAGATTCGTTCAAATATTTTGACCTTTAACATTGTTAATAATCCACGCTGCAATTAATTTGAAAAAAGCAAATTATAAGTTTCATCACGAAGCTAAAACAATGCTCAATTAATTTTTGTTTTTGCTATAAAAGTTCACTAGTGGAATATTTTTAAATTGTTTGTGAATTCCATAGATTGCTTTTCATAGAGGAAAACGTAAAGATACATTTTATCTGCTGTGTGTATTTTTAGAAACATAATTAAGGTATTATATAGTTACTGAAAATACAAATAAATATCAAATTCAAATCTTAATAATAGAGATATGTATTTCTTGATAATGAAGTACCTGCCTTATACACAATCTTTTATATATTATTATCTTTAGCGGTGTCCCCCGGTTTTATCCGCATTGCTCCGGTCCTATTGGTCTTAGCGTGATGACTCCTTCAATAAATAGGCTATCTTAAATTGAAAGAATTTTTCAAAGCAGGAGTAAGACGATGAAGATGCTATTAAGATTAGCGCGTCCAAGCAAACAAACAAGCTCAGTTTTTTAATATTAGTACAGATACTAAAACACACACACATTGTTTTTATTTTGTCGTTAAATATAATAAAATCTAAATAATTCATCATTCTGTTAGCGTAACGTTGACATGTAATTAATCATAATGCTATTATGGTAATTCTCAGTTATTAAAGGTTTACTTTGTGGAAATCCTCAACTAATATTATAAATGCGAAAGTTTGAGATTGTTAAACAAACCACTGGATGTTTTTGATATATATAATTAAATTATCGGCGAATACCAAGAGCTAAAAGCTTCACTTTAAATATGTATTTGGTTTAATAATGTATTGATGTCAAGTGAATGCTTTAGAAAATAGTTACCCCCAGTTTCGCTCGAGTTGAATATCGATAAAAATATTAATGGATAGAAAATATATAGGTACCATAGCGTACCTACGTTAATCGGTAAAGATTTTGCTTTGTAGAGTTAAAAGGATTTCTTAAAATCTATCTACTAGTTTTTCGAGTTAAAGTTTGTTATCAAAGAAACAAGTGCTTTCTCTATATAATATTAAACCATAAGTTATTATACTGATACAAATGCTTTCTTCGTGTTACTTTGTGACGAATAAATATATTATGGATTGATATATTTTACAGTTTCACCGTTATAATATGATATCCATATCTGTACCAAGAAACTTTACGTTGTTAAATGTAAAGGTTGCGCTCTCAAATCATTTTCTGACCTTTAAATATTGTTCTTTCATTCTACCAGTTCTCAATGGAAATAAACGAGCATGATATGAATGTTTTTTTTTTTTATTCTTAGAGTAATAGAAATTGCCGTGTGGTGCCGGTTTAAGAATAGCACCTCCCCATCTCTTCCCGTGGGTGTCGTAAGAGGCGACTAAGGGATACCTAACCGGGACGGGCAGCAGCGTTCCGAGACTTAACTCGACATTAACATCCACTGCGCTCGCCAACCCGCCTGCCAAGCGTGGCGAGTATGGCATCATACCCCTCATGATGAGTACACCCTCAACCAGGCCCCTAGTACCCGGCAGCCCCGCTATTCCTGGCTACGGTAGCGGCCATGGTAACGGCGGGGCAAGGGGTGCTAAGAATCACCGGATGAGATCCGGCTACCACTCCCGACGACCCCTGGCCCTGGTAACATATAATGCACGCACTTTGAGGACGGATGAAAAGATTGTTGAGCTGGAAGAGGAATTGAGCAAATTACGATGGGATGTCATAGGGTTATCTGAAGTCCGAAGACAGGGGGAGGACACGGTAACCTTGACGTCCGGAAATTTGTTCTTCTACCGGGAGGGCGACCAACAGTCCCAAGGTGGAATCGGGTTTATCGTTCACAAATCTCTCGTCAACAACATCGTAAGCATCGAGAGTGTGTCGAGCAGGGTAGCGTGCCTTATACTCAGAATATCTAAAAAATATTCGTTGAAGGTCATACAGGTTTACGCACCGACCTCTTCTCACTCCGATGAAGAAGTGGAAGTTATGTATGAGGACGTAAGTAGAGCCATACATACCTCGAAAACCCACTTCAATGTTGTGATGGGAGATTTCAACGCAAAGTTGGGTAAGAGAGGCGATGATGAGTTGAGAGTGGGGCAATTTGGATTTGGGCAGCGCAACCCGAGGGGCCAGAGACTAGCTGACTTTCTGGAGAAGGAAGGCCTTTTTATGATGAACTCCTTCTTCCAGAAACCGACCCACAGGAAGTGGACCTGGCTCAGCCCCGACGGGAAGACAAAAAATGAGATAGACTTCATTATGACCACGAAAAGACAAATATTTAAAGATGTCTCCGTGATTCATAGGGTGAAAACCGGAAGCGATCACCGAATGGTACGAGGCATCTTGAATATTAATGTCAAACGTGAAAGATCACGTCTGATGAAGTCTACGCTCCGTCCTTCTCATGCGCAAATCCAAAACCCCGAGAGCTTTCAACTCGAACTCCAAAATCGCTTCGCTTGCCTCGACAGTAGCGTTTCTGTGGACGAACTAAATAACAGGCTGGTAGATACTATCCGCGCGGTTGGGTCACACTTTAAGACTCAGCGTAAAATAAGACCGCAAAAACTCTCAGACCAAACTCTCAAACTTATGGCAGACCGGCGCTCTATGCCACTGCACACATCTGAAGATGCTAAGTCATATAGGCAGCTCAATAGACAGATATCGAAATCTCTGCGACACGACATACGCTCCTTTAATACTGCAAGTATTGAGGAAGCGATTAAGCGAAACCAAGGCTCGAAAGTGTTTGCAAGAGATATGTCTATTGGGCAGAGCCAGCTGACAAAGCTGAAAACAGATCGTGGTGTAGTGGTGTCGGCCAAGTCAGAGGTATTGGGAGAGGTCGAGAGATTCTACCGGCAGCTTTACACCTCAGTTGCCAAGCCTGTTTCTAGTCCGGCGAAAGACCCAAGAGCCCGACTAACCCGACATTTCACCGAAGATATCCCGGACATCAGCCTGTACGAGATTAGGATGGCTCTGAAACAGCTTAAGAACAACAAGGCGCCGGGTGAGGATGGAATCACCTCTGAGCTTCTGAGAGCGGGTGGAAAACCAATCCTCAGAATGCTCCAGAGGCTATTTAATTCCGTCCTACTCGAGGGCACAACGCCTGAAGCATGGAGCAGGAGTGTGGTCGTTCTATTCTTCAAGAAGGGAGACAAGACCCTACTGAAGAACTACAGACCGATATCACTTCTGAGTCATGTTTATAAGCTGTTTTCAAGGGTTATCACGAATCGTCTCGAACGCAGGTTAGATGACTTCCAGCCTCCCGAACAAGCCGGTTTCCGTAAAGGCTTTAGCACCATAGACCACATCCATACGCTGCGGCAAATTATACAGAAAACCGAGGAGTATAATTTGCCATTATGCTTAGCGTTTGTGGACTATGAAAAAGCCTTCGATTCGATCGAGACCTGGGCCGTATTAAGGTCTCTTCAGCGGTGCCGCATTGACTATCGGTATATCGAAGTATTGAGAAATTTGTACGAACACGCCACCATGTCAGTCCGAGTACAAGAACAGTGTACAGGGGCGATTCCTTTGCAGCGCGGTGTCAGACAAGGAGACGTGATATCACCAAAACTTTTTACCGCTGCACTGGAAGATGCCTTTAAACTCCTAGAATGGAAAGGACTTGGCATCAATATCAATGGCGAGTACATCTCTCATCTTCGATTTGCCGACGACATCGTAGTCATGGCAGAATCCCTGGAAGACCTTAATGCAATGCTCGATGACCTCTACAGAGTTTCACAACAAGTGGGCCTTAGCATGAACATGGACAAGACGAAAATCATGTCAAATGTCCATGTAGTGCCCACTCCGGTCTCTGTTGGAAACTCTATTCTCGAAGTTGTTGACGAATATGTCTACCTCGGACAAACCGTCAAATTAGGCAGGTCCAACTTCGAGAAAGAGGTCACTCGTCGAATCCGACTCGGATGGGCAGCGTTCGGGAAGTTACATAACATCTTTTCATCCAAAATCCCTCAGTGCCTGAAGACAAAAGTCTTCGAGCAATGTGTGTTGCCGGTGATGACATACGGTACAGAAACGTGGTCTCTAACCCTGGGCCTTGTGCACAAACTCAGCGTCGCTCAACGTGCTATGGAAAGGGCTATGCTCGGAGTTTCCCTACGAGATCGAATCAGAAATGAGGAGATCCGTAGGAGAACCGGTGTCACCGACATAGCTCGCCGGATTAGCACGCTGAAGTGGCAATGGGCTGGGCACATAGCCCGCAGAACCGATGGCCGTTGGGGCAGAAAGGTTCTCGAATGGAGGCCACGTACTGGACGACGAAGCGTGGGACGACCACCCACAAGATGGACAGACGACCTCGTCCGAGTGGCAGGGAGCCGCTGGATGCAGGCCGCCGGTGACCGGGCGTGGTGGAAAACCCTGAGGGAGGCCTTTGTCCAGCAGTGGACGTCCCACGGCTGACACGAACGAACGAACGAATAGAAATTTTATTTTTAAAATTCTTTAGATGTTGTAGCTTCTGTGGACAATTTACTTCTGCTGAATATGTACAGGTATTAAAAGAGCAGTCCCTTTTTGACGGACCGGTTGGCTTGGTTGGTAGTGACCCTGCCTTCCAAGCCAGAGGTCGTGGGTTCGATTCCCACCCGGGGCAAATATTTGAGTGATGAACTTAGATGTTTGCTCTGTGTCTGGGTGTTAATTATCTGTATAAGTATTATTTAAAATTACATATTATGTATGTTTATCAGCCATCTGGTTTCCATAACACAAGCGAAAGCTTAGTATGGGTTATTTGTAAGGCTTGGGTTGGGTTATTTATAATGGGTCAGATTAATTCCTTCTTTCCAGCTATATTTTACTAAATCGTGATTTTAATAATATAAATCGACCCAAGGCTCTACACTCATACGGTAATCATTGTATCGAAGGGGTTAAGGCCAATTGCTATAGTTAGATATCTAATACGAATCAACAAAATGTTTATATTTTGTTGATTCGTATTAGATATCTAACTTTTTTTTATGTTAGGGATTAAGTTAAAATTTATGGCATGGAAAAAATTCCCATGTTAGGGATTAAGTTAAAATTTATGGCATGGAAAAAATTCCCAAAGTGTCTTAAATTTACATAACATTAATACAGTTTTTGTCTCGAAGAATTTTCTTCGATATGAACCAAAACTATGTTTTACCGATTACCGTTATTACCTACCGTTTTCTCTCGCACTCGCACTTTATAAATACGACGGCTTTTCAGAAAAACGTGACCAAAATCATTAGCAGATCCCTATTGAATCTTCCAAATACTTGGAGATAAAAGCCTAAAACTGTATAAATATAACTAAATATAAACGATGTAATAAAAACAAGTAATTTTTCGGTTTATTAAGTTTTTTCAGTTGCGTGTCCGTAAAGCACTTTAGTTATTACAGAGGGTACTAAAAATAAACGCGATCTAAAATGTTACATAAGTAACATATCAGAATTCTATTACGTAATTCATGGAATAGAAGATATTTTATACTAGCTGTGCCCCGCGGTTTAACCCACATTTCTTCGCTCCTGTTAGTCTAAGCGTGATGATAGCCTTTAGCCTTCTTCGATGAATGGGCTATCTAACACCGAAATATTTTTTCAAATCGGACCAGTAGTTCCCGAGATTAGCGCGTTCAAACAAACTCTTCAGCTTTATAATATTAGTATAGATAGAAGATAAAGAGTTATATAGGTATCTACTAGGTAAAAATCACTTCTTCGGTATTCTAAAAATAGTTTGCATTATTAGGTTATTTCTAAATATATAGCAACACGGAAACTGCAAATATCTATAATTATTCAAAAATCTAGAGAAGCATTCACTCAGATAAATGCCAAAACTGTTCCACTAATTGGACGCGGCTTTATCTGTTTGAAGCAGTAATGATTAAACCTTTCAATATAACTAAGAACAAATATTATTTCATTCAAACAGAGCGTTTATAGGCTATTCGAAGGCGTAAACACCCAGTGTAAACGGTACATAATGTGCCTTGAATAAACGTTTTGTTTTGAATCTGCGCTGTCTGGATTAAATCATGTATTGTACCAAAATAAATTGTAAACATGTAAACACTGCATTGTTTGCAGTATCTTTAGATGCATAGAAATACGTTGGCGTTTACGTCTAACTTTATGTTAAATTTATTTGCGAAAATTAGGTAATTCTACTGTTTTTATGTTAAATTTATTTACGGAAATGTTTTAAGTATTTTGGCTGTTGTGTATAATGACATCTGTATTGAGGATGATGTAACGAATTTGTATTGAAATTCGGATAGCAATTAGGTGCGCCTTATCCGAATATGAATATTTTACAAGTGTTTTGTAAGATTTTTGATAAAGGCACATAAAGTAGGCGCGAAGCTTTTAAAACAAGCGATAAATAATTTTTCAATCTAATCGCTCGTTGTAATTCAGTTCGTCTAATCCGGGATAAAAAATATACCTACATTTATATAACTAAGGCTGGTTTCAGAGCTTGACCGACCGTCAGTGCGTACCGTCGGTCCTGACGATACGCAGCAACAATTGTATGACTATGACACTAATGCGCATGACAATACGCGTGCGTATGGTCGGTCTAGCTATGAACGGTTTTATGAATTTCCATACATATGACAAGCGCGACTGACGTACGCACTGATGGTCGGTCAAGCTCTGCAACCAGCGTAAGGAATAGTTTCTTTCTACTAAAAATTACGAAAAATTGAGCAACGTTTGATTTTATCTGTTACAAACACAAATATATTATTTTCTCCTCGTAATACAATATAAATGTATAAATTAAAAGTGGCTCCAGGACAGCATTAAAAATTGGCAATCTGCACTTTCTCCATCAAGATTACAAAGTGTTCAACACATGACATGACATAATCAATTAAATACATTATTATGCATTAACAGTGAACATACAGTGAATGACAACACTTGTGAATAAATTGAAGTCAAATGTTAATGTGTGGTTTAAGCGTTTTCTTGCATTAGTAATGACTTAAACTCATTAACAGGATACTTATTAGAATACCGCATTAAATTAAAATAATTATATCCTCGTAATACATTACGATAATCTTTCTCTTAAGGGCCAAAAAATAAATGCTTTAAACACGGAAACACGGTGCAAATTTTTTTATGTAATAAATTTTTTAATGAAAAAAATACCATCGTAAATGGCTTTGAAAAAATTCCGATCATAATATTAATATCAATATTCTTTGAAAAAATTCAAGTAGAGGCTGAGCTTAGCGCGTTCGTACAAACATAAAAAGAAACAAAATATTCTGACTGAATTGTGGTCTTGTTAGTCTTGTCAATGGTGATTTATCAGTTTGTCAGGTAGGCAAGTTTCTAAGTTTCAAAGTTATTGGATTAATAGAAACTACAAAGGTTGGACAGTGGGTTTCAACGGTCGGATCGGTTTGTTAACACGCAAAAAGTTAAGCTCTATTAGCATTAAGGTTCAATCTATACTATTGCATAATATAATAATATTGTAAAGCAGAAAAGTTTATTTGTTTGTTTGAACCCGCTAATATCGAAGGCCTATTTATCGAGGAAGGCTATGTATATAGGGTATATTATATAATCTCGCTAAGACCAACAGGAGCGGAGCAATGCGGGCAAAACCGCGGAGCACAGCTAGTAGCTGATATAACAAATGTGTTTGTCTTTTACAATAATTCATACAAGAAAGAAAAGCTTTATTTTTAGTGTCTATATTTTTCTTTTAACACTTAAACTTAATAGTAGCAGAAGTTCGATTTAGAGTTGGATTTTAGGTTTTAAAACATGAATACGATAAAGCAAGGGGGTTCAAATCCTTTTGTATTTCTTGAAAATTTTCAATTATTTCATTGAAGTAAACTTATATAAAGCTTACAAATATGAATACGTGACAGTTATTATGGTGGCTAGATTTGTGTTAATACTTTCTCACAACTTGAATAGTAGTTATATAATAGTTAATTCCATTTAAAATTTGGTAACATTTTTGGGTCAAGTCTATTGCCGCTGAATTGAAGCTTTAATTCCTTTAAAATTCTTCAAAGTGAATAAGGTCACGTTTGCATAATAAATCTGTACACTCAACTTATTTCCTGCTTTTCTAAAATGCAATTTTGAATTCGCTTAGCACTGCTGACGCGTTGTCACGCTTTTCTTGAGACAGGAT
This sequence comes from Colias croceus, assembly GCF_905220415.1. Classification (NCBI taxonomy): domain Eukaryota; kingdom Metazoa; phylum Arthropoda; class Insecta; order Lepidoptera; family Pieridae; genus Colias; species Colias croceus. Next base: position 3,522,200 of record NC_059552.1, on the reverse strand, counting down.
AAAATGGTGAGAACGCCTTATAATTTGCTGTTACACTTCTGTTGTGTTTTTTTTAAATTAAAAAAAAAACATTTTAATTATCTTCAAAATATAGTTAAAAAATAACAGTCAGAAATACTGTTCCCCAAAAACAACAATACACATAATATGACAGGGATTTTAATAAGCACATATTTTGAGCCCGCTGAGAGAGTTATCTTCTTAGATTTTACGTCCATAAAAATACTAATTGTTAATTTTAGCTTGACATGTATGTGTATCTGTGTGGCATTATAGCTACCAAACGGGTGAACAGATTTTGTTTATGCTTTTTGTTATAAAGATGATTTAATCGAGAGTGTTGTTATCTATGTTTTATGAAAATATGTGCAGCCGTTTTAAGCTCTTTTCCCAGATGATGTAATAGACGATTTTTATTATTTTAATTTATTATTATTGAACACAATGTCAAGTGTAAAATTTAATTAAGAGTAGCAAGAATAACAATGTAGGTAATAAAATAGTACTTTGTTAATTACGTAAGTTTTTCCTCGGAATTGTACTATATTATCATTTATGCACAATCATTCCAATAAAGAAACAAATAAATAGCTCAGTATTGCAAGATATTATGTTTGAAAGGCGCTAATTAAAGAACATGGTAATATACATTTATCTATACTAATATTATAAAGCTGAAGAGTTTGTTTGTTTGAACGCGCTAATCTCGGGAACTACTGGTCTGATTTGAAAAATTATTTCAGTGTTAGATAGCCCATTTATCGAGGAAGGTTATAGGCTATATATCATCACGCTACGACTAACAGGAGTGGAGCCACGGGGGTGAAACCGCGCGGAGCAGCTAGTCTGTAATAAATATATCTAATACTTGATTATGAGCTATTTCAAACGATTATGTATCATAATACTAAAAATAATAGCCTTTTATTACTTTAATCGTTTTAGAAATTAGAAAGGAATCTATTTAAATGTTCATAACATTGCAAGTTTTGATATATTAGTTTGATGTATCATGGATATAATTTTTATTAATATCCCTAATATTAATATTATATAGATAGAGAAGATTTGCGTTTTTGTTTTTTGTTGGAATTTAACTTAAAAACTAACAAAAATTCTTTAATTTCTTGACATTTAACTGCTTCTAGCTATTTAATATGTATATTCAAATTCAAATTCAAATTCAAATTATATTTATTTGCAAGAATGTAGTTACAAATTATAGATGTTTTCATTACAATATTATGTGGCTAATACATTCTACCCATTTATTGGGTGTGCAAATATTAAAAAAGAAAGTTGATTAGTTTAATTATTTAAATGTACACACAATTCAATTTTCACAATTACGCGAACGCACTACGATTTACACGATTATATCACTACACACTTCACTTATCACACACAATTCAGTTTACACTACTTCAAAGTCATAAATTCTTCAATGTCATAAAATTGTTTTACCATTAACCAGTTCGTCAGTTTATTTTTGAAAAGATTTACTGGTAGTTCCTTGAAATTGTCCGGTATTTTATTATATATTTTAATAGCCATAAATGTTACACTGTTTTTAGCTTTGTTGATTCTACACGTTGGGAAATGTAATTTGTTTTGGTATCTTGTCAACATATGCGAATTTACTTCTCCTTTCTTCTTAAAGTATTCCGGGTGATATTTTACAAATAAACATACTTCTCTTATGTACATGCAAGTTAAAGTAAGGATCCGTAATTTACTAAACAGAGGTCTACAACTGTCTCTTTGGTTCAAACCGCACAGAGCTCTGATACATTTTTTTTGTGAGACAAATACCTTCCGCACATCACAAGATTGTCCCCAAAGAATGATTCCATATGAAAGTACAGAGGAAACGTAGGCATGATAAGCATTTATTGCTGCATTCATAGAAACAGTATCTCTTAGACGCCGTAATACGTAAACGAAACGATTAATTCTGTCACAAACGTAATCAATGTGTTTGTTCCATTTTAGACCTTCATCCAACAAAACACCCAAGAATTTATGATGATCTACTTGTTCTATTACTTGGTTATCACACTTTATATTTAGGTTTATTTTGGAGCAATTCTTAGTATAAAATTGAATTATTTTTGTTTTTAATAAGTTAATTTTAAGATTGTTGTCTTCTAACCATTTTACAATATTTTTAACTGCTTCATTTATATCTCTCTCGTACGTTTCCTTTTCAGTACATTTAACAATTAGGGTAGTGTCGTCTGCGAATAAAACTGATTTGTGTTTCACTGATTTCGGTAGGTCATTAATATACAAGAGAAATAAAAACGGGCCGAGCACACTTCCTTGTGGTACACCTGATCTATTAGTTTTTTTCACTGATCTATATACGTTTCTTGATTGATTTACTATTTGTTGTACTTCCACATACTGATCTCTATCCTTTAAATAACTAGCAATCCATTCTTTGGCAATTCCTCTTATACCATATTTATCTAACTTAAGCAAGAGTAATTCATGGTCTACAAAATCAAATGCCTTGCTCATATCTAAAAATATAGCGCTTACGGGTTTTTTTTCGATGAAGGCTTGAATTATTTCTTTCACCATATCAAAGCATGCTAATGAAGTGGAACTATTTTTCCTAAATCCAAACTGTTCTTTACATAAGATCTTGTTTCTATCAATATAATTTCTAATTCTTTCTAAGATTACTTTTTCAAATATTTTAGATATCACTGGTATTAACGCTATCGGTCTGTAATTTTTAATATCTTTTGGATCGTCTTTTTTAAATAATGGTTTTATCACTGATGTTTTTAGCGCGTGTGGAAAAGTTCCCTGTTCCATCGATAAATTTACAAGAAAAGACAACGGTTCGCAAATATGGTTACTGCAGGATTTTAATATTTTTGTACTTATTCCATCTGTTCCTACTGAATTAGTGTTATTAAGTGATTTTATTATTTTACAAATTTCGATACTGTTTGTAGGTGTTAAGAAAATAGTATTGCAACTTTCTGTAGTCAAAGTCTTTTTTATGGCATTTACATCAAAATTAAATTTCGTTTGATTTGTGATGTCAATAAAAAAATTATTAAACTGTTCGCAAATTTCATTCATTGAGTTGTATATTTTATTATTAACTACAATCTCTTCAATTTCTGTAATATTAGTTTCGTCATTAATATTATTAGATATCATTTGCCATAAAGCTTTGTTCTTATTTTTTGCCAATTTAATAAATTTTTCACTTTGAATTTGTTTTGACTTAAGAATGCACCTTTTTAGTATATTTTTATATTTCACATAATGATTCCAACTATGAGTATACATTTTTTTAATATATATATTTTTAAGATAAAGTTGTCGCTTTCTTATACAACATTTCTTCAATCCTTTTGTTATCCAGTTAAGATTAGATTTTCCTGTACTTCTCGTTATCTTAATAATAGGAAAACAGAGATCATAAAACAGTTTGAATAACTCATAAAAAGCATTAAAGCATTCATTTAAATTATTAAATTCATGTGTTTCGGAGAAGCTTAATGATGACATACATTCACAAAATTTACGAATATTCTCATTACAGTAGTCTCTTTTTGTCTCAAACCAGGATACGTTTGTTTTGCGCTTTGTCATACTAACTTTTAATATCTGTGCCGTTTCATGGTCTGACAAACCGAGGTGTAGTACTTCTGTGTTCACATTTCTTTTTATATTTGTTGCTATTTGGTCTATGCATGCATTTTTCCTAGTAGGTGTTTTTATTAAGCATTCAATATTAAAGTTCTGTAGTAAAGTAATGAGTTCATCTGAAAACTTAGTCTTTTTAAGAATATCAATATTCCAATCTCCACATAATATTATTTTTTTATTTTTAAATCCAATCCTTTGTAATATATCCTGAAGATTTCCTATAAAAATATTTATGTTTTGACTAGGGATTCTATATATACAAATTATCACTGTATTTAAGTGCTTTAATTCTATACCACAACATTCAAATAATAAATTGCAACCATAATCCCTTATAAAGTCTAGATTGGTGCATGGAATGTCATGCTTAACCAAAATACATGTTCCACCTCTTCTTTGTTTACGAGAAAATGATGATATTAATTTATATCCTGGTAATTTAAGTAACTGTTCATTTCCTTTTTTAATAAACGTTTCACATAAACATATTACGTCAATGTTGTGTGATTTATCTAGTTGTGATATTGCCAAATGGGTCATTATACAAAAATGGGGTAACTCAATGTCACCAGCCAATTTATACAAAGTCTTATTATATTTTAATCAAATAACAATCTATTTTAAAACAATAAAGCGTCCTTTATTTGGTCACTCACTTTCACTTCTTTATTTAAAATACAAATTGATAAAAAAACAAAATTAATACTTAAATAATCAGTACTTTGGCATGTCACAACTCCGAAAACCAACAATCAAGTGACTATTTTATAAACATTATCATTGATTAGAGAAAACTTACTAATTCAGGACAATCTTTGATATACATAGTATTATATAGTATAACTTTCATAACGAAATGTTTTACATTTTATTTAAAAAATAAAAATAAACTTTGTCATCGTTTTTATTGGTCAGTCCGTTGTGTGTTTTTTAAATTTGAAATTCTCGCTAAATATCACCAAATCGAGGTCAAATCCCTGTCTAAATATTAATGTTGGTAATGAAGTTACTTGTGCATCCCATATTTTGATGGCCGTCATAACTGTACCAGCGCTAGGGTTGTGTTTGTCCTCTAAATTCGTGCTGCGCCAGTCAACATTTCAGTCCTATGGTGAGTCGTTATTTTATTGTTAAACTGATTTTTATTTTCATTCATACATGGTTAAGTATGATTTGTAAAAATATAGTTTGTTGATATTAGAAATAAGGCAAAAAAACATAATTTGTGATTATAATCTCATATTAAGTCCCTTTTTATCAATCCGCTGGCATCAGTCCTATGTCAGATATCGCGCCAGTGGACTGACGCGATCCCATAGTACTGATGATTCTATCGTTTTTGAGAACTTTAATCTTGATTGCTATTGGTATAAGCATTTCTATTTGATATTTCAGTTTAAAACATCATGCGCCACGCTAAAAGAAACTGAATTTGACTAGGGAAGAAACATTTAAAAAGAGTAGCAAAGAAAAGAATTATTGAAACAAACTACTAATAATTTTATTTAAAAGATCTTATTTTATTTTAATTATTGATTTTGATGCTTTCAGGGCATAGCTTGTTATATGTATTTATTAGATAAATACGTAAACGTTTAATATTGTGAAGTAAAATTACCTCAAAATAACATAAAAGTTAATTATTTTAATAACATTATAAAAATGTCAAAAGGCTCTTATGAAAACTCAGATGAGACTTTCATTCAAGCCTTTGGTTAAAAACCATGAACCATTTTATGAAAATTAGTACTTTTAACATAAATAATGTTAGATTTTTAGGGCTCCGAACCTCAAAAGGAAAAAACAGAACCCTTATAGGATCACTTTGTTGTCCGTTTGTCTGTTAAGACGTTTTTTTGAAGCTCGTGGAGGTATCAATCTGAAATTTATATTGAATACTCAACATTAAGAACCCTTGGGGCTGTAAAAAAATGAAACTTATAACGCAACGCAATTAAAAGATACCTACATCCGTGAATACTGCAAATTTCCGCAAAATTAAATATTCGCAAGGGAATAAAAAAAAAACACAGGATGCTTGCCGTGTATACAGTCTTAAAATATGGTAAAAAGCAACGTCTTATAACACAAATAAAGGAAAAATTGCTAAAAGTGTAAATTTTAAGTTACAAACATAATAAAAAATAGGTTTGTTAGGAGTCCAACTCGCACTTGGCCGTTTTTTTGTTTCTATTGTTTGTGAATTACTTGAAATATTAAGTAAAACTAAGTCAAAGTGGTAAGTTAAGTAAGAGAGTAAGAATATTTACATTGCGTTAAATGTCAGAAGGTTGTTTTGAAAATTGAGACATTATTTTTTCCTAGTATCACAATATATTATAAATTATCATTTTTAAATGTAACTAAGTGATTTTAATACTTAAAAGACATGTGCTATTAATAAAACTGAGAGATTTGTAGTAATTTTCATTGAATTTCTTTAAGAATATTACAAAATTGTGTTTTTATCAGTACTATGTTAGCCTTGTCAGTCCCCTGGAGGCCAAATCCAGAAAATTTAAAATATCTCACAATCTACTTAAAAAAGTGGCTGGCCCGATTTGGAACAATATATTCATTAGATTAGCTATCACATACACCCTAATTTGTAATAATCTGATATAAAAAATATAGTAAACAAAATATCCTTAAAAGTTACCCCATTTTTGTATAATCACCCAAATATAGTTCTTCTGACTTATTAATAGCTCCGGCTATATTTTGATGTAAAATTGTCAAAAATTGTGTTTTAATAGATACGAAAAAATTTTGAATTTGATGGAGTATTTTTATTTTTCAATATTAAATTACTATTTGGTATGTCCTCATTTAACTGGTTCGGTTTTAGAGTATGTAAAACATTTTTTGACCTCTTAAAATAATAGGGAATAGTTCCTTTTTTTACTGGATAGGAATTGTTTTGATTATTTTGGAATGTATTGCATTTTTTTGCAGAAGCAAGCCTTTTTTTAATATTTTTGGGATTTAAAAATGTATTTGCATATTCTAAGCTGTCAATTTCCATATTTAATTTCTTTGTTAAATTTTCAATATAATTAAGTCTGGAATTATAAAATGTATAATCTTCATCAATATCAATATATGTACAATTTGTATGTCCTCTTAAAAAAAGTTTCATTTTTGTATTAAGAAATTTCTCATTCAAGTAACGGTTATATTTTACATTTAATATAAATATTTTATTATTTTTTAATTTTCCCAATAATTTTAGTAAATTTGAAATTAGAATATATGGATTTTTGTCATTGGAACCTAAGCCCAATATTAATATATCTTCATTATTTACAGATTGTATCAAACTTTCACAGCTGTTTAAAATTTCACTTGAAGAAGCATGCGGTTTTGTCAAGCCAAATATTTCATAACAGTCGTTCCACTTATTTTTCCGTTTTTCCAGCATACTTATAGACAAATTTCTAACGCGTTCATCACCCATAATTATAATTTTACGTTTTATTACCTTTGTGCTGACATCTGTTATGGTTTGTTGACAATTGGTAATTTTATTTTTGTCGGTACCGTCACATTCCTTATTTAATATTAGTGGCTTAGTTATGTTATAGTTTAAAGTATTTTTATCCAAACCCATATCAGTAGTAAAGCTATGAGAATTGTGTTTTTGTTGTAAGTTAATTAATGTTTTTTGCTTGATTTTAGGATAAGTGTTGTGAATAAATATATTTTCGTTGTAGTATTTTAAAGGTGAGTGCCGTGGTGTTTTAAAACTTATATTCATTATTGTCTGTTTTATAGGCGTTTTATTCGAGATACCTGTTAATGTTTTATCCGATTTAGTATTTAAAATTATACTTATCAAATTCTGTACTTTTTTCTCACTTTTGTGTAATGTTTGTCTAAGATTATAACATTGTTTTGTTAGGTTATAGATAGATTCTTGTGCGGATATTAATTCGGTTTGTAATTTGCTTATTTCTTGATTCTCATTGAACACTATTGAGGTATTTGGAGTAGATATATGTTGACTTGTCTTTGTAGATAAATCCGTGTAACTTGAACTGGATAAACTTAAAAAAGAATCATTTAATATTTCTTGTAGATTTGATTCAGACCTTTGTTTAGGGAGTGTTTTCTTTCTGATAGTTATATTATCCATTTTATAAGTTCAAATAAAGTCGTACAATGTATATTTAAACCGTTACATAGGTACTTAATGTGTGACTAAATATTATAATTGTTGGTCAGCTGTTCTTTGTTTAATGACACCTAAATGTCAATTTTATAAGTTAAAATCTGTAATAATTGTGTTTTACTTACGTTTTGTTTCCGATACTTTACTTACGTTTTGTTTCCGATACTTTACTTACTACTTATTAGGTTTAAATATAGTTACTGTCTCCAACTTTCTTTGTTCCAAATTTGACGTAACGGTCGTTGTATGTGATGGTTTTTTGAATTCCGTATTTCCACGTAAATCGCAGGTTGTTGACGAAGATAACATTAATCGCACTTATTTATTGATTACTTGTTAATTTGAACACACTTTTTTATTAACTTTTGTACTTTTAATAATTTTAAATTGTAAAATTACCTCCTATAAGATTCTTAGCGCCTAGTATTAATATGGATAAACAAGACAAATCTTTGTCGGAAACTAATATTCCCGATCAACTTGTGCGCACTCCACCGACATATTTTGTTACACAACGTAATAAACGGGGCAGAGAACTTGACTGCGAGCACGATTTTGACTCTTTTCGAAACGAAATAAAGGCTATGTTGGTGCAGCAACAAACGGAAATTAGTAAGATTCATAATACTCTCGTAGAAATTAAAACTACAAATTCTAACATAGAAAGCTCTATGTCGTTCCTAGCGTCTCAGAATGAAGAGTTAAAGCAAAAAATTGAACAGTTAGAGGTGCAATCTAAAAAAGATAGAAATTATATTACCATTCTAGAGGACAAAATTGAGGACATGCAACGAGAAACACGTAAGACGAACATCGAAATTAAAAATGTACCTAAAAATATGAAAGAAACTAAGGAAGACTTATTGAATATGGTTTTATGCTTATCAAAGAACACAGGTTGTAATATCGATAGGAACGATATCAAGGATATATATAGAATTCAGAGTAAACGAGACATAAATAAAACTCCTGTTGTTGCTGAGCTTTCGTCTACCATTAAAAAAACTGAACTCTTAAGAATGGTGAAACAATTTAATATAAAAAATAGGGAAAAACTATGTGCAAAACACTTAGGATTTAGAACTGAAGAATACTCCCCGGTATACGTCAGTGAGCAATTGACAGCTAAAGCTGCCCGTTTGTACTTTCTTGCGCGGGATCTAAGTAAGTCAAAGGATTATAAGTTCTGTTGGACTGCATTTGGAAGAATATATGTAAGAAAAACTGATAATTCACCTATATTAATTATAAAAAATGAATCTAAAATACAAACTCTCATGCAAGATAAATGACTATATAAAAAGCCTAAATACTATATTTTTTGTTTATTTAACTTCTATTTATATTGTATAAACTATTGTTATAAGTCAGTATTAACGTTAAACAATTATTATTTCACTATTTTTACTCTTATTACATGTAAAGAGAACAGAACAATTTTCATTAGTACTAAACTTAATCTAATACAAAAACTCAACCCATATATTGTCAACATACTATCTCACTATATATTTGTAATGGACCATATTACACTTTCCACTTCAATTTATACATACACTAAAAATGCACTCCTTACACTATTAAAATATATTAATAATTATATAAAACTTAAAAATGTAATGCATACTTTAAATGAATTTAAACATTTTATTATGGAGTATGGATAGTTCACTTAATACTTTACATGAATTAGATAATATAAATATTGCGGAATCTCAGGAATGTACTACCCACGATTTTATAACTTTGTATAAAATACAAAAATCTGATCTTACCATAGTATGTCAAAATATTCGTAGTATTTATAAAAATTTGGAAGACTTTAAATTGAATCTTGTACAACTACAAATCTTGCCTGACTTTATTATTCTTAGTGAGTGCTGGCTGGACAGCAACAAATCTTTACCTATATTAAATAACTATACTTCATATAATACGAGCCAACACATAAACCACTGTGATGGTGTAACAGCATATGTAAAAAATATCCATTCGGTAAATGTAAAAGAAATTAATATCTCACAGGCATCTTGTATACAAATCAGTTTTAAGGAATTTATTTTGATCGGAATCTATCGGTCGCCGTCTAATATTAATGCTGAAATTTTTATTAATTCATTGAGTCTTCACTTAGAATCCATAAAAAATTGCAAACAAATTATTTTGACTGGAGACATAAATATTAACTTAATTCACAAAGATAATGAAAGTTTTCATGATAAAACAAATCGACTTAGATATTTAAATATGTTGTCAACACATGGTTTACTTCCGGGACACATAATACCCACGAGAGATAAGAACTGTCTCGACCATTTTATGTTGAAAATTGATCCTAAAAATAAAGCTTCTATTGCGGTGATAAAAACAAGTACCTCGGATCATTATACAATTTTTCTAAAATTAAAAAAAATATCTAATAAATTAAAATGTAAAAACAAATATAAAAGTTCATTGGATTATGACAATGCATTAAAAAGCCTTCAAAATTCTAACATTAATGATTTATTTTTATGTGTTGATGCTAATACTTTGGCTCAAAAATTAATAAATTTAATACAAAAACATATAATTGACAATACTTTGGTAAAAATTATTCCGAATGTGCAACGTATTATAAAACCGTGGATGACTCAAGGGGTACTACGATGTATTCGCAATAGAAATTATTTACAAATAAAGCTACGATCTGACCCACAAAATCAGGTATTGCAAATCACATACAGACGTTATAGGAATTATTGTACTAGTCTCATTAAAAAGCTAAAGCGTAGATATGAACAAGAACAAATAGCTAATGCTGCCGGAAACCCTAAGATGCTCTGGAGAACCATAAATAACATCACACAACGGAAGACATTGCATGACAAAAATGTTGAGCTACTATCTATACAGACAACCCCTCGTAAATGTGTTAACCTCGTCAATGATTTCTTTGCCAATGTTGGAAAATCACTTGCAGAGGAGATTCTATCCCGCCCAAGTTATAGTACTAATTCGGCCACATATTTGACCTCGAGTTCCCATGGTTCATCTTTTGTTTTGTTAGAGGCAGATGATGATGAGGTTAAATCTGTGTTAATGAGTCTTAAAACAGATAGCGCACCAGGTTACGATAATATCACTACTAAATTTTTAAAGCAGGCCGGGGAAATAATTGTGCCTATAATGACTCATCTGATAAACCTCTGCTTTGCAACAGGAGTCTTTCCGGACGCTCTGAAATTGGCCTTAATAACGCCTGTGCACAAGGGTGGGAATAAAGACGATCCCAATAATTACAGACCTATCTCAGTCCTCCCAGTAATGGCAAAAATTCTAGAGAAATTATTAAATAACCGTTTAACTTCTTACCTACAAAAATTTAATTTACTATCTCACTCGCAATTTGGTTTTAGGCATGGTATAAGCACTGAAGACGCTGTTACAGCTCTGACGTCTGTAATAGTTAATCAAGTAGATGTAGGAAACAAATGTTTAACTGTATTTCTAGATATAAAAAAAGCATTTGATAGTGTCTCTATCCCCATCCTTGTGCAGAAGCTGGAGCAAATCGGTATACGAGGTACTGCTTTAAACCTATTTCAGAGTTATCTCACTGATCGTAGACAAAGGGTCAAGATAGCAGAGCATTGTAGTGACGATTCTAAGGTATATTATGGTGTTCCGCAGGGGAGTGTATTGGGACCCACCCTATTTTTGCTTTACGTAAATTCATTGTGCGATATGTCTTTGACAAATGGATGTGTGTTTTCTTATGCGGACGATACAGCTGTTGTATTTTGTGGAAGAGATTGGGAAGAAGTACAAAATAGTGCTGAAATTGGTCTAGCTAAAATCGCACACTGGTTAGAAATGCATCTCTTGACTCTTAATATAGATAAAACTAACTATATCTGCTTTACAAATTATAGTAGAAATCAACCTTATATTAATATAAAAATTCATTCTTGCCCTAACCTTAATACATTAAATTGTTCATGTCACCAAATCAATAAAGTATCTAGCACAAAATATCTTGGAGTAATCATAGACGAACGTTTGTCGTGGCATCTCCATCTAGAACTCCTCATGACAAGGACTAGAAAGTTTATATGGTTCTTCAAGACTTTAAGACATGTTGCAACGACAGATTTGCTGAAAATTGTATATGTGTCACTTGTTCAATCGGTGCTAACATATTGTATTACCGTATGGGGAGGGGCTACCAAAACAAAATTCCTAGATCTAGAGAGGGCACAAAGATCTTTACTTAAGGTTATCCATTTTAAACCTTATAGATTTCCGACTCAAGAATTATATTCGGTGTGTGATGTTCTTACAGTTCGTAAGCTGTACATATTAAATATTGTTCTGAAACAACACAAGAGTTTAAAATATGATCCTAACCTTGATAATAGAAGGAGGAAAACATGTGTGGTTCCCAACGTATATGTTAAAACCGCATATGCTCGAAGACAAAAGGCTAAACAATCTTCTTGCCTATATAACTTAATAAATAAAGCATTAAATATATATCCAAAAACAGCGAAGGAGTGTAAATTACAACTCATAAAGTGGTTAAAATATAAAAACTATGAGGATATAGAGGAATTATTAAAATTAAATTAAATATTTTTTTAAATAAAGCAACATATATAATATATACTTACACATTACACACACACGCACACACACACACATACACAAAGATACACACCTGTTCTGTTCCATAAAGTATATCTGAATAGTTTTTACATACCCATTTATCTTTATATCACTTTTTACTTTATTAAGGAAATGTTATTCGTGTAACAATAAATGGTAATGTACTCTAGGAAGAGCGAGATATTCTACCACAAGCTTATAAATGCTTAAAAGGATGTCTCAATGACTGATATAATTATTGTAAACATATTTGTTAACGAATAAATATTTTTGATTTTTTTTTTTTTTTTTAAAAAACTCGAGAGCTGATGTTACGCATGGCACTAGCGCCACCTGTCGTATATGTATATTGTATAATAATAATTTATAATAAATTTATGCCATATTTCTGTGATTAATTCCAAGACGTAACTTGCTTACGTTGCAAGAAAGCTAATAAACGAAATAAAGATGGAACATAACTCATACTCACATGTCGTTTACTTATTAAACATGTTACACAGTCTGTCACCCTTTGGCCTATATTTTTATTTCTATCGTGATATTATGACAATGTATATTATTGTCCTTTCTATATTAATACTAATATAATATTCTAAATCCTAAAGAAACTCTGTGTCTGTCTCTTCTTGACGCCTCAACCACTAAACTGATTTGGATGACATTTATTTATTTATTTATATACTCTTTATTGCACACACAAAGTTTGACAAAATCAGGATATTATACTAAGCAATTGGCGGCTTTATTGAAGAATACATACTTACTTACATTTAGTACAAAGAAAGCTCAGAAAAGATATAGGATAGGTGTTATATCGGATATCGTACGGGAACGGGAACTATGCGGTTTCTTCTTTAACTGAAGCCACGGCGGAAAGCTATTGTATATGTATAATAATTAAAAATTGCAGTAGTTAATAGTTAATGTTCTATAGTAAAATAAATAGATATTATATTTGTACAATGTATGATCATACATTTTAAATTTTGTCCTCGTTCGTTGTTGTTAAAATTGCTTCCTTTTGAGTATGGAAACTATTTCGCTTTCCTTAACGGAAGAATATAGACAAATTTAATAAAGTTCAGTGAGACAGGGAGTCAGTGTTGAAATCAAATACTACCGACGAAACATGCATTCTTGGTATAATAATGGATTTAAAAGAAGCATACACGTGTGCTTTCTTATACTAGGGAATATTTTAAAAGAATATATTTATGTAATAACGAATATACTGAGTATAGTATTAAGATTTGGTGCTCTATTTAAAATACTACTGTTTTAATGCTATTTTTTTCTTTTGTTTATTTATCTTCGTTCTTACACAACAGCATAATATAATGTTCTGATTTTCATTTCTCATTTTGCTTGTAAAAAATAAAACTTTGTATTAAAATCTCAAAGCATTTTTTAAGCGTTGGTGAATATGTTATTATTATTACGGTGGACTGATTTCTTTGTATTTTGATAATAAAATGTAAAGAAAACTCTACAAATTCTATGAAAAATGTACTCCCATTAACATAACATTCCACCATTGTATGCAAACATGAGGAAAAGAAAATATATTATTGTAAACAAAATAAAGGGGTTAAGAGGGTAAAAAGGAAAGGGTCGAACGCGAGACCAACACTCCATTAAACATACTTATATTGCTTTTTCAAAATAAATTGTATGTTTAAAAAACCTACCATAATTATTCACTCTTACAATTAACCTAACCTTAGAAACATTATTATTACATTATATATTACTAGACTATATACTTACTCTTTTCTATGAGGCGCTTTTTTACATGAAAAATAATATACTAACTGAACTACTTTTTAAGATTAAATGGTGATTACTTACTATGTATTTTCATAATTATTAAGAGTCTAGACGGTATTCTATTATATCCTAACTAATTGATAATTGTTCAATTTCTGAAAACTTTTTGACGATGTTAAAATAACTTATACCAAAGTTCAAAGCTCATTAGTTATACACTTAGCCTTTTGGAAGTAAAGATGTTAAAAATGTTGGTGGATTTAAGTTTCCCTCTAAAAATATTTTAATTAGAGTAAAGGAGAGTTTTATAATAAAATATGGTATTTACTACTAGGTACTAACTAGGTTCTTTACATTATATATGTGTTGTGTAATTACATTTTCAGCATTAAGTATTTTATTTCGTACGTACAATGACATCGTTAATTTTTTACAATCATTTTAATAGATATATGGAATCAAACCTAATAAAAATAAGTGACACTAAATGATTAACAAATAAAATATCCAACCATTTTGTAAAGTACAGTTTTTATTAACTTTAAACATATTATTGTCCATCATTATAATAACATGTTCCATTATATTAATCTGGGAAATTAAGACCTATAATATTATATAATCATCTATCTTTATTTTATTTATTTGACAGCAGATAACATGGAAAAGGATATCATATCACTATTGGGCCAGTATTAATTGACCCAATTGTCAAACGTCAATAAGCACTTTACAATAATAGCAGTTTAATTGGCTTTATATATTAATATACTCAACTATTACTAATTGAACATCAAAAATGTAACGCTCAAAATGTATCCAATCCATATTAATATTATAAATGCGAAAGTAACTCTGTCTGTCTGTCTGTTACTCAATCACGCCTAAACTAGGTACTGAACCAATTTGTATGGAGATATTTTGATACCCGAGAAAGGACATAGGCTACCTTTTATTGCGAAATATGTACCACGGGCGAAGCCGGGGCGGACTACTAGTTCTCTACCAAACATATCCCATATTTTAGTAATCTAGTGTTTTAAGAGATAAGCGCTTTTAATAATATTATCTATGCTTTTAGTTTGTATGCTGTATTCCCATTACATTTTCAGCATTAGATATTTCATTTCGTACGCATAAATACCTTTATGTATGAATATTGTAGAAACAATCAACAAAGGCTCAGAAATGTAGCAGATGAATATCATCAATACGGGTATTAATTAACCACTATTCAATTAAATAATGCCTTAAATTATCTAATACTACATCCCTTTCAGCTAAAACTATTGAAATATCTTCTATTATTTTGAATTATTACAGCTGTTTTCATGCAATGTTGAATAGGAAACCTGCTACCTACATTAAATAAAAAGTATCAAACATATTTTATAATTATTTTTCTTTACATGTAAGTAGTTTTCTACGAAAGACAATGTTTGTTTTCCCAGATCTTTATCGCTTAGAGTGCTCTTTTACTTTGGCACTGTTATAATATAACAGTACCAAAGTAGCAACTATAATATTATTATAGTTGCTATTACTGCCATTACTTGCTATTAGTCCAAAAGCAAAAAAAAAACGATAAAATATTTCGCGTCAATTTGACCTTCATAATATCATAAAGGACATTTCTATATATAATCTGATCAGATATTTTCATCAAAAGTGGATTTGAAAAGGCCCAACGACCACGCTGGTTTTAGAGAGAATCAAAGGGAAACTAATTCGCACATAGAGTGCAAACTACCGCCACGACGCATGTAACAGCTTGTAATTATTCCAGACATGTTTATACAACACGATCTATTCGCGCGTTAAACAGAACTGAATTCTACATAATGTATTTAGATACGCACTAGAATCTAGATAATGCATTTTAATCGTTTTGTCTTAGTGCTACAGCTGTTGTATACATTGAGAATAATAGTATCTACTACGTATGGAGGAGACACCACGAACAAAATCTGTGCGCCATTTTTTTGCTCTAACTAAGTTTTAAAAATTATTATCTAGTTAGGTACTTACCGATTAAAGTTATTCCTTTACACTTTTTCGTATTATTTGTATTATTTGTGCAATATCGTAACACACACGAAGGCATATTTGATGCGTTTCACTTTAAAACAAATAAAAAATGAGCGTGCAGTTACCCCATAATATGGCGTATGTTGAGCGGAACATAAGTGATGTAGGCGGTGTCGTCTCAATATTATGTATATATAAATGGTTGTATAATGCTATTTTAGATATTACCATCTATTCTCAGTAGAATAACGATTTAGCAAACATAAAACAATAATTGATCTAGAATTTTACCACTACATAAGTATATAGCATACTCTCATTCCCGATGAATATTCGTCCTTACGTATCCTTAGATCTTTAAAACTACGCAATTGATTTTGATGCGTTATTTTTTGATAGATAAAGTTTTTGTATGAAATTTGTTGAGTTTAAATAACGTGGACGGAAAGCTTGTAATTTTACAAGCTCGATCTCAAAATATTGTCAAGCATACTCCAGAGGAAATGGGAAACCTCAATTTAAAATATACTGAATCTTTATAAAAACCGACCCTCAATTTAATTGCTGACGATCCAAATCTTCATTAATTGTCTCTCATTATCGTCGATATTACGTTTCTGATATAACTTCAAAGCAATAATGAAAACGCCACAGAAACAATATTAAAGAGAAATATTCTTCCTCGAAATGACATACCAGTAAGTGTTGGTTAAAATGGATAATTACAATATTATATTTACTTTCACAATCAAAAAGTCCCCTGCGAAGAATGGCGCGTTCGTAGAAAAACGGAACTGACAAATTATTCCGCATTCATCAAGAATAATTGGGTTTCAATCTGTACATTGAGTATGTATTGTATTTCCAGTCCGTATAATTTTTATCCATAAAGCCAATATCATTTGTTTCACACGACACCCGGAGAATATTAATAAAATGTCGACGTCTCTATCAAAAAGTTATGATGTTTACTTTGTTTTGTTATTACTATAGCTGAGCAGAATTCAAATTACAAAGAAACTTTTGAAATATGATCACGACCAAGACTCAGAGAATATACGTATTATTTATGAACAAAATATATGAGTAACTAGCGGTCCGCCCCGGCTTCGCCCGTGGTACATATTAACGTTTTCTCTACATAAGAACCATCCTCGTACTTCAAGGAATATAATAAAAAAAGAATTATCGAAATCGGTTCAGCCGTTCTCGAGTTATGGAATTACAACGAAAAGTGGCATTGATTTTTATATATTAGATTCGACTTCATTCATTAGTTGTACAACAGTATCAAAACTTGCTGATAAACACATCAAAGCAATCCACCGAACGGTATGTATTAAGGCTAATGTATTTGATACACCATGAAATAATGATAAACCATGGATACTCATAGTATCAAATGTGCGAAGGTTAATGCTGCATGCTGTTTATTGACCTCGTTTGTATCAATACAGATAAAAGATGCGAACTCCATTGCACTGAAACACGTGTAAGAAATACTTATGAGTTCAATACGTTTAAAGTGAAACACCAATGAACATTCAATTGAAGTCAATGAAAAAATCATGCATCATATATATGATATACAGACATACATAAAAGACAATTTTTCATAGTTAATTTAAATCTAAAACATCATATTATGCAATTTCTAGAAACGAATAATACCATCTACTCAATGACATCGATTCCTTATGTACATATTATTCAAGCTTAAGATACATTAGGGAAAAGGAATTTGAACACATATCTTCAAATAAGCGAGTTCAGAATTGCGTCAAAAAGAAATCTAAAACTTTTTTTTACATTGACATGTTATTCTATTCTCGTGAGTAAATCCATTTCATCCTCCATTTGGATGAAAACGAGTTAACCGTAATAAGCTTGGGGTAAAAATTCAGAGTATCAAAGCCTCGATTATTGTTAAATGAAAAATGTTTGTCATGAAATTGTCCGAGCGTTTTTTCAGAAAGTTTGAGAGTCTAAAACGTTTCGAATACCATGTTCCCTTCAACCAAATTACATTTCATATGAAGCGCTTTGCAAAATGATAATTATGGTTGAAATATATTTACATTAAAACCAGAGAATGTTTAATTACAACAGCATGAATATTTAAAAATCTGTTATACATTTGGAAGTTTTTAATTAAGAAAAATGTGCTCAAATGCTTTACTCTCGTTTAACATAATATTTCAAAATTATATTTTTGTAATAGAAATATGTTTACTTTTGGACAATCACAGTAAAAAAAAATAAAATAACAATCGTTAAATTGCAAAATTCGTCTTGATAAACCTATTTCAATTAACTGTTCGCATACAAGTAAGATAATTGTCGAAATGTTTGACATACTCAATTTGGAGCAAATTTCATTCATCAAAGAATTTAATATTCTGTAATATCTTTTAATGGCCATAATATAATAAGCCTGAAACATTTTGAAGTAAGATTGTTATGCGAACCGTACAACTTCAGAATTGATTCACACACGCTGAATTTAAATAATAACGTTTGTTCCAGATTGCCGTTCGAGACACTGATTACGTATGACGAAACATGGGGAGCGTCGGCAACAATACCACATTATATGACGAACTTCTCGATCCACGGGAGCTCACCCTTCAAAGAAAATTCAGTAACATATTGATGATCACAGACGCATGGCCCGTGGAGAAGTGTTTGGAGTTCAACTTGATAAACAATACATCGAACGAGGAGTTTATGAACAAGGTCTTCGTATATAATGGCACGGAGATTATGTGTTTAGAACACGCCCCTATATTAACGCCGAGCACCATAATGAGAGCGAGCGTCCTTTCTGTAATGGCTCTGTTATCTTTCTTGGGAAACTTCGCTACGATGATAAGCGTACAAAGAGGAAAGCGCTGTCGGAGGCGGGCTAGGCCGTCATGGACTGCTATATACAGCCTTATCTTCCAGCTTAGTGTGGCTGACTTGCTTGTCACTGTGTTTTGTATAGCGGGGGAAGCGGGGTGGTCGTTTTCAGTGCAGTGGTATGCAGGGAATGTGGGATGTAAACTGTTTAAGTTCTTACAAATGTTTGCACTGTACTTGAGTACATTTATACTGGTTCTGATTGGTGTAGATAGATGGCTAGCGGTCAAATATCCTATGAAGAGTATGGCAACTGCAACAAGAAGTACCAGACTAGTTATTGTTGCGTGGATCTTAAGCTTCCTATTAAGTTTACCTCAGGTAAGCTTGTTTTATTTTTAGGAAAAGTAATATATTATTATTCTAAGCAAGAATTTCATTATATAAACATAAACGAATTTGTATTATCTAATAAGAAAGTCTACGGTAGACTTCAAAGTTCGTATGATTAACAAGTAACAATTTATTCATATAAGATTAGCTATAATATGAAGAGAAAAATATTCCGACAGTGCAAAAAAACATAACGTTATTATAATTTATATATTTAAATTACTACACATCAAAAATCATCACTTAGGTATAACATTTCTATATTTCTCCAAACAAACACATAAATTAGGTTATTCGAATACGATTTTGCGCACTGAAACTATAATTTTATACAAAGTAAATAAGCAGATATTATATTATTATAGAGAAAAAAAAACACTATAAAATACAAAATAAATAAGGTCAAACTGAAAAGGGATATATAAAGGTAGGAACAGGAAGGTGTCACGCAGTACCAAATAAAAGGATCTAGTTCAGCATAATGTGATGTCAGGCTGCTAGTCATCAATCTTCATGTTTGTCAATCATCAATGTAAAATACCTGTAACGTAGACCTCTTTTTCCATCACAAAGTAAGGTTATTTTTATTCAGGAATAGGTACTTAAATCCTACTGTAATCCTACTGTTTGGCTTTAATCTTTAGCAAAATAGGATCTTTGTAGAATCACGAACAGAAATCCAATTTATATCAGTATTTGTGTTGCTTATGTTCTATTGTGTTGGTTTGACGGAATGTTAATTATAGTTCAGGATACATCGCCCATTTTTGCAAGTGACTACTATCAAGCTGATTTTCCGTTTGTAGCTTTATTTTGATGAGACACCGAATAATTTCGTGTACGAAACTCTCGATTGTGGTAGCTAACAGAGATAACAAGGATAATTTTTTTTGATTTGATGGTTCTCAAATATTTATTACGCAATTTGTAGGACAATATGTCTGTTGAATTATATAAACATTAACTAAGTGAAAACAAAAAAATCAGCTTGTTAGTAATCATTTATGATGACCTCGTTATCGATATACTTTGGAAAGGGGGACTCTTTGAACCAACCATAGATTTTGTAGGACAAATATTTTTTCGAATAATTTAGGTAATTATCTTGAGATTGAACCAAAAAAAAAAATTCAGTTAGTAATAAATATTTGAGAACCATCAAATCAAAAATTTTTATCCTTGTTATCTCTGTTAGCTACCACAATCGAGAGTTTCGTACACGAAATTATTGGGCGTCTCATCAAAATAAAGCTACAAACGGAAAATCAGCTTGATAGTAGTCACTTGCAAAAATGGGCGATGTATCCTGACCTATTACCAGCAAATTATGACAAAAGTTTTTACTTTCAAACGAAACAAAACATAACCGTAACAAATTTAAAATTCTGTGGTGAAACATTTTTTGTAATTTTTTCGACGAATGACGAAACGTACGAAACATGCCATATTTTTAATACCAGTTATGTTACAAACGTTGTTTTGCACGTTTATACTTTGTAATATAAAGCTGAAGAGTTACATTGTTTGTTTGTTCCAATGCGCGAACATCAGGAACTATTCGACCAATTCTTTGGTACTAGGGGCGAAGACGGGGTGGACTATTTAATTATAATAATGAAGGCTACAAATCATATGGGTAAAATTTTTAAGTCAATGTAGACAAATGTAGATAACATACTAATTTTATTTATAAGTGTGCTTAATAATTTTCCAGAAAGTAGTTTGCATAGAATGCCGACGAGGCAATTATTACGCCCAAGCCTGTTTTATTGTTTTCCATTGAAAATATCTGAATGAATTTTAGGATAATTAATTTAACCCTGAGAAGTTTTACCATTCCCGGTACTATTTTGTTTAGACTTGACTTATAAAGAGAACCTCTAACTGACTTGTAAAGTATGAATAAATTAAATTTCTTTGTAGGTGAAGGAGTGGTACAAATTATGACCTTGAGATACTTTTGGAAGTTGTTAATTTTCCTTAAGGCGGGGTATTTTTAAATAATAACCCTTGCAAACCCGGAGTTCAATATTACGCAGTCCGTTCGCATCTTCATATTTCAATGCGTAGATACCCATATATGTTCACTGCAGAATGAATAACAGAAATTAGCTATCAATGTATTATTTTTTGTGAGATATTTCACATTTAAATACTACCACAATACAACATTATGTGTGATTATGTTCTTAATACTAAAGTGAAGTCATTTTAAATGGTAATTGATAATTGAATGTGGTAATGACCGATACGACTAATTTATTATCTTAATATTCATTTGTAAAAAAGCTTAACTTTAATAAACATTAATAATTTTATAACAAGATATAAAAATTTAAAACAGAATCTACTCGCAACACTTTAGGCTTCAACTAAGTCCTGAATAAATGGACAACAATAAACTAAGGCGGTCAGCAAAATTGCTTCAAAGCGAGTAAACCGTAAGCTAGAAATCATAAAATAAAAAGCAACACTAACAACAACTTTAATTTAAATACTGAAAAGATTATATATTTAAACCGAATTTAACACGAAGGATCGTGAAAAAAAATAATAGCTATAGTTCTAATTTAATAGTTAGCTCTCTTTATAATTACTAGCTATGCCCCATAATTTCGCTCCTATTGGAATTAGCGTTATAATTGAGTTATCTTACACTGTAATCATTTTTCTAATCAGGCCCGTAGTTCCTGAGATTAGCGCGTTTAACCAAACAAACAAACTCTTCAGCTTTATAATAGTAGAGTCTTATACGTATTTAAAGGAAATCTTTGAAGTATATTTTTAAGAATTTATCATTTTTATTAACGACTACCTTTGAGCCTAGCAACCAGAATAAAAAATTAAATACGCTATAAAATCATCAATAGATAAATGCTATAAAATATATAAAAATATAATATGCTAGAATAGTTTTCAATAAAATCTGCGGTGAGTTTTGTCGTTTCTATACAGGAACATTAATCTTTCTTTTCTGAAAGTCAGAATTGAATAGAGGAATATCTTCAATGTTAAACGAGTTTAGATGACAAAACGATTTACCGCCTCAATGGTTTCTTCAAGCCTTATCATTGGACCAAATAATGTAAAAGCTAGATCAGATTGTGGGTCGGTTTACTAGATATTGACAAAACTATAACATAATATTCCCATCTTATCTCAGTTTTAGTAAACTTAAGTTTAAATTTCATGCAAAACCTTAACAAATTATAAATGGTATATTAAAATTATAGCTCAGTATTGCTTAAATCTAATATGAAACTTTGGTTTAATTATACAATGTACAACAATATGGTTTTGTATACCGGGGATATAACAAGTATTAATATGGGACACGTAAATGAACAATCTTAGGTTAGATGCATTATAAGGCCAAAGTTCAAACAAATATGAGAAAATCTTTACTGGATACTTTATATTGTAATCTTTATGTATTATTTATATTTTACGTATTTATTAAAATATTTATTCAACACAATCTAAAATAATGATACAAGCTAAACTATAGGATAATATACCTACCTATTTTATATTATAATGCATATTAAACAAAGATTAATATTATTATTTTGAAACTAAATTAAAAGAAGGACAAAGAAAAACATAACATAAATGAAGGTAAATGAAATAATATTATCAATATCAATTCATTATTCAAATCCATCATTCATTTGTATAGCCTACCACGTGACACTTTAATTAGCTGTATAATCATTATAATGGTAATCGGAGTCGTTTATTTTATTTTGTTCTGTTTGTTATCAAAATTTGATTTTATTCAATAAATGTTGATTAACTTACTAGAAATTAAGGGGCCATAGACCGAAATTCATGTTTCTAAATGATGTTATTTTCAGAGAAGCTCTTAAGCATCATTGATATTTATGCAAATTTTTTATAATACTGTAAATAAAATTGTAATAAGAACGTCATTATTGGATATTGTTCTAACTTTGAAAATAAAAACAAAGTAAAGAA
Organism: Colias croceus; assembly: GCF_905220415.1. Classification (NCBI taxonomy): domain Eukaryota; kingdom Metazoa; phylum Arthropoda; class Insecta; order Lepidoptera; family Pieridae; genus Colias; species Colias croceus. The sequence continues at coordinate 3,498,697 of NC_059552.1, read as the reverse complement.
TAGGTACCATTTCTACACCATTGTTGTAATTAGTAGCGTACCTTTTTAATGTTAATACCGTTCGTATATTTTATTTGATTTATATAAAATAATTTAAAATAAAGCTTTCAATGACTTAATTCATATTAAATCCCTTACTCTCAAATTAAAAATTATTATTCTAAACATATTTTTCTTTTCAGACAATAGTATTCCGTGTAGCCAAGGGTCCATTTGTAGAAGAGTTCTACCAATGTGTGACACACGGCTTCTATACAGAGAGATGGCAGGAGCAAGCATATACCACATTGTCTTTGGTGTTCATGTTTCTACTTCCCTTGCTCATACTTATGTCGACGTATGTGTCTACTGTTAGAACTATTGCCAGTAAGTTGTTTAGATACCTTTTTTTATAGTGGGGAAATCTTCCAAAGATACCCACGGCCCTCGGGGAACGAGCCATGGGTTATGTCGGATTCTTACCGACTAAAACCCCACTGTGTTCCTTCGAGCCGCTTTAATGATGGGGCCGCGGGTATTGATTAGAATTCTTCTTAGATACCTGCCATTTAATACTACTAATGAATTAATACCTTCTATATATTATATTTAGGAGTTGAATGATTTAAATGGACTTAGAAATGATATTTTGGATCTATTCATGTTGTCATCAAAATAGATTTCGTAAAGTGAGTTGGATTGGAAAGATTGCTTTTTAAATCAGTTATTAAGACGTAAAGTTTGTTTAAGATGTTCTGAATCCAATACTAATATAGCTCTGAGGATTCATTTGTTAGAGATCAAAGTGTAAAATTAATTTCTGAGCCTTCGTCGTGTACTATAAAATCTCACACATATTTCTTCCATTCCATTTAAACTGTTCACAAATTACAAACTAAGTACGACTATTTTCAAACTAGAATATAAGTTGGAAATAAAATATTATATTTTTAGAAAGCGAGAAAGTATTTCAACCGGAGACTCGTCGGGAAAAATATCTAACGCCAGATATGAACAGGAGAAGACTTATCGATAGAGCCAAGATGAAATCTCTGAGGATGTCAATAGTTATCGTCGCCGCTTTTATAATATGGTGGACTCCTTACTACGTTATGATGATTATATTCACATTTTTAAATCCTGATAAAGGTGTAAGTAATTTTTTTTATATATTTAGACGTAGATGTTTATCAATTTGCTAATAAGAAGGAAATACATGTTTTTTTGTTTGTAATAATAAACTCAAAAACTATATAACCGATTTCGGATATTCTCACATAACAATAATACTTAGTAATTTATAAATTATATTTTAAGCTGCATTTTATTTTTGTAATTACCCCGGTTAAGTAGACAGGCTAGTATCACAAATGAATTCCACCACACAATATCAAGTTAGGTATATGAAATCTCGTTACTATATAGAGAAACTGTAACATACTTAATCCAAAATTAATGTATTTGTCCATCAGGAATTTAACTAATTTTACTTTTGTAACACTTATCTGCTAGCTAATAAACCAAAGTCAATCAATATGCCCCTAATTTGATAGAGAAATATTTTTCATAATTGCGAAGTCAATAATTCCAAATTGGAACAATTCAATGAATACAGTTTAACCTTTTGTAGTCAAAGCCATTTCTGTGTCACTTTATCACTACGGGAAAGAACAATGAACACAACAGAAATATAATAAACTTCGTTTTCATTTTTCTCTCTTACGTTACAAAGCTAGAAACGTATACATTTTTAATGTTTTCTTTATGGAAACGATATAATGTAAAAATTTGATAGGTTAAATTAAAAGGAAATTCTAGAGAATTCCATATTAATTACACTAGTTTTTCCGTGCAATATAAAAACTATATATAAATAATTTATACCATTGCATTGTGATTGTGTTATTCTTATTACAAATCGTTCTTGACTTATAGGTCGTGGCTTTGGTTGTTATAATTATACGTTTAGTTTTAATTGTTTGTTCTTTTTATCTTTGCAATGTAATGGACACTTTAATAAATTACAGTATAAGCTATTTTAACACTTTAGTAATATACGGAATAAGCTGTTTTAATAAATTGTTTGCATAGATAATGTAAAATTTTAATAACATAATGTTATCTTTATGACACCGGTAAAATTGTAAACACAAATTATTAGATATCACTTCCACATCATCGATAGCACTTTTCAACGTACCTTTGTCTATTTTAATATAAACAAGGTCAGATTTTAATCGCTTCATAGTATAATATTGCCGAAATATTTTCATCCTAATACGTTACGTGGGTCGTAGGTACTTGAAATTAATCCCTTTTGTAGGATCATTTATAACATTAAAGTGCTCGCCAGTTATTTTAATAGTTTTTTACAGCTCAGCGAAGATTTGTTATCGGGGATATTTTTCTTTGGAATGTCGAATAGTCTAGTCAACCCCGTTATTTATGGAGCTTTCCACTTGTGGCCGAGAAAACGTTCCCGTAATAGTGATAAGTAAGTACATTACTTCTCTTACATTGAATGTATTAAATTCAGATACATGTGTTATATTTTCTTCTTTTGTTCCTTTGTATTTGTTTAGTTTAAAATTTCTCCCACTAGGAGGAATAGTTGAGGTAAAAGGTTGCGTAGGTACAGTTTTCAATAATATTTCTAATTTGTTATTGTTAAACTGAGTCGATACATATCAAACTCCGGTAAGTCCATTCTAACAGAAATGTGGGAATCGAGGTATTTTTAATAACTTAAAAAAACAATATGTTTGGACCTTTATAATTTATGACGGATATAATATTATAATACATTAGAATTATTTTTACGAAGAAAAAGAAATGTATTACTTGATGATTATACCACAAAATTAGATTTAAATCTGGACATACAGGCGTTTGATATGTACCAGCAAAACTTACCGGGTTTTGAAAAACATCATCTTGGACTTACAGGAATTTGAAAAATTTCTAATGGACTTACAGGGATTTGATAGAACTCAGTTTTGGGACGTACTGAGGTGGTGGAATTGGGTAGATAGTTTGTCGCGTTGTAAGTATTGGACATTAAAATAAAATATGTAAATTAAAAGATACAAATTATTATTATTATTAACCTTCATCATCCCACTGCTGGGCAAAGTGAGGGGTCAATAAATCAAAACGGTTGAAAAAATCTCAGTTCGGCCCTGGGCTTCATGGCTGGGAATAACTACTGTGCGTGTGCTGTGCGTCTAGTTTCATTTATCTTTTAGCTGTTTTCTGAGCCTTGTCTGTTTTAGCTTTTGGTATTGTTTTTTTCCTTGCTTTGTCTAGAACCACCACCTCTATAGTAAAACTGTTTTCTTCCATCATTTATCAATTAAAACGATTTATAAGCATTGGTCACACGTGTTAGCTTCAACAAAATTGAGAGAAATGGCAGCCATTTTAGTGCCATACTGCGCTGTGATTGGTCGAAATGGACTTACCTAAGTTTGATAAACCACTGTCGACGGACATACCGGAGTTTGAAAAAAAAACATTTACTTTAAACCTTATTTTAATAGAGATACGATTGACTTACCTAACTTTGAAAAGTACAGACTGGTTTAGTTTTACATTTCAAAATTGGCGCCATTGTTATCTCAATTTTGGCGGGGAGTGGACTTACCGGAGTTTGATATGTATCGACTCTTACTAGTCTCTGCCATTATTTCTAAATACCTATGATTTAGACGTTACTGTATTAATACATTGATATAGTTGCTGCTATATTGCTATATTGTTTTTCAATCTGTCTGTATTAAGATTTATTTGACACTTATTGCAATGTATTGCAAACGTAGTGATTTAGAGCTAGCGCGCACGAGCAACTTTGTCTCCACAACTATTTTGTCTCTCCACCCATGGGCTAGTATGAAAGTGCGCGCACGTAGTGACGCAACTCCCCATACAAATTGATGGGAGAGACAAAATAGTTGTGGAGACAAAGTTGCTCGTGCGCGCTGGCTCTTATCAAACATTTACATACTGCAGAATGCTTTATAATTTCACATTATTCCAATCATTCATCCATTGTTATCAATGCAACGGAAATACTGTGTTCATTTAATTTAATTTTGATTAATATGTGATAAGAAGAACTATTTGTTTACATTTTAATTATATTCCTTAGTAACAACTTTCTTGAAATACATTTATTAAAACAGTTGAGTAATTTTGAGATTTAATAAATATTTATGATATTGATGATGTCGCAGACGTAACTAAATACTTGAAACAATTTGTACAAATTATTATTCTGAACAATTAATTTCGTTAGAAATCAATCTAAGTGCCATAGCCCTTTAAACCACACCTTAAAGAAAATTATCGTGCCGTGAGATCACGCGAACTACAAAGGCGTAAACTTCTGAAATACGATTATTTCCTTTCATATCACTTATATTAAAGTACTTTTGATGAAAGGCCACCATTAAATAGAAATGATATGGGTCCATGAACAGTTTGATAGGTTTAATGTAAGCTTAAGTGGGTGGCCATACAGGCAAAGGCGTCGTCGTTTACATGACAATAAAACATTTCGGTATAGAATGACGACTATCATTTTCACGAACGCTGAATGTAAATGTATCTAAATATAAACAATATCTAAATTTAACGCTTGAAAAGATAACGATTGTTTGATAGATATGGATTTACAAATAAGAAAGATAAATTGAAGCTTGTATGTATACTAATATTATACAACTGACGCGCTAATCTCAGGAACTACTTGTCCGATTTAAAAACTAATTTTGATGTTAGATAGCCCATTTATCGAGGAAGGGATGATCACGCTAAGACCATCTCGAGCGGAGCACTGCGGGTAAAACCGCGGGGCACAACTAGTTACATAAAAGTCCCTTTCAGAAATTAACTTACCTTTTTAAAAATATATCCTATTCTTAGACACACTGCCTTATACAAAGAAAAGTCGGTAACATTTAATACACAAGCAATGTCAGAGTACTTGTAAAAAATGGTTTATTTAGTACGGCACATACAGACGTGATCACATCGTGGTTAGTTCCATTTACAATTCTTTACTTAGGATGGCTTAGGAGCTTTCCACACGCGTTCTTGGGATTAACAAAACTCATATCGTATTCTTATTGTAATATTCCATCCCGCATTTTCTGGGACTTGGCAAGTTCTTTCTCTTATATTTACAGCTTTTCATAAATTATTAAAAGTAATGTTAATAATCTCGGCAAAAACTTTGTTGTTTGTCGTTTAATGGAGAAGATGGAAAATAAACAAAGAATTTGATTTTATTTCAATGAAATAGAATATGATTTCAGGTGAATATCAGATCATTGTTGTTGTATGATTGCTATGATATTGCGAATTATTCCACTAAAATCTAATTTCGTGGTCGTTTCGTTGGCCGCCTCTTTGGTACATTAGTTGACGCGTGGGCGTAGGACCGAAGGGTCCTGGGTTCGATTCCCGGTGGAGACGAAGAAAAAAATGTCTCAGTCTGGTAGGACACATAAGGCTGATCCCTTGTCCCTAAAGAAAGTAGATCAGTGAAACAGATGTATGCATAATGCATCTGACCCTTACCCCACTAGGGGGACACGGGACTTCACTTTATAATCGTTTCAATTATATACCCTTGCACAATAATTTAGGTATTATTCGAGCCAAATCGTTAGCAAAACGTCTTATAAACAGCTTTTCAGTTCGATTAAAACTTTACTTTGACTCAAGACCTTTAGTTAATTATTGTTCCATTTATGTAAATAACGAAACCAATTAAATAATATTGTGGTTTTGTTTTACCTTTGAAGCAATATCCTTCATAGTTTAGAGGACATTATTGCAATTACCCAAAATGTTCACATGAAAATATAGATAGTTCATTATTATTTGGTATGATCATCATCATTATTGAAGTTCAATCCACAAATTTTTAAAATGGGCTATTAGCTCATTTTAAGATAAAAAACGTTGCATTTAAATATTGCATGTGCTAAATTCTCATGATGTAGTAAAATATAACGAAGTACTTATTAACCATACAAATTGCCATAGTTATAGAATCAGCGGTAAAATAAAAATTCCTTAAACTGTTCAGTACAAATAAAATAAAGGTATCCAACTAAAATTTGAAACTGAATAACTTAAAACTACGTAAAAGCGAGGTAAGTTGGATAATAATTTAGGTATTATTCGAGCCAAATCGTTAGCAAAATGTCTTATAAACAGCTTTTTAGTTCAATTAAAACTTTACTTTGACTCAAGACCTTTACGGGTAATAATTGTTCCATTTATGTAAATAAAGAAACCAATTAAATAATATTGTGATTTTGTTTTATTGTTAAATTTTCTGATATTTAATTGTATGATTGAGAATGCTTTTGAATTTGATGATGTCATCTCAAATTTTCCCACTCTTATATATATTTTTATTACTGTGCCTCCCGGTTTTGCTCACATTGCTCCGCTCTTATTGTGTATGCTTGTATAAGAATAGAGACTATTAATAGCCTTCCTGGATAAATGTTATCGATTATCTAACAGTGAAATTATTTTTGAAATCGTTACGGAAATTAGCGCGTTCAAGAAAATAATCAAACAAACTCTTCAGCTTTATAATATTTATTTATTATAATATTGATTAGGTATTTATTATTTTATAATATAACGAAGTCATTAAGCTAACGAACCACCAAAAGGAACGCAAAACGGCGTAAGTGATGATAATAAATTATTTGCCTTACCGCGAAATTTCCAGTTTTAATCGGATCGGCTGACCCTGTCAATTAACTTAGACAGACAGACTGACAAATTATAGAGCAATTACTATTAAAATATGTTGTTTAGCAAGAATACTCTTATGAGGAAAATAAAACTGTTAAACGTTTTCTTTACGCTACATAACCAAATCTTTTTGTGATTTTTATTCATCATATTTGTTGAATTATCCTAATTTTTCACGGAGATAAGTGGAAGGAAATATCTGAGACAGGAAAATACTTATCGCGTTTTGAAATTTACGAGCGAATAAATTTGAATTATGTTATGAACATAAAACTTGTAATCTAGAAAAAACTTGAAGTTAAAATGTTACTCACGCTATTTTTGTATAAATATGAAACGAAATTTCTCTATAAAATGCTGAAAATTTTTGTAGCCTCGTAGCAGCTTTCTTCGTTCTCTTACGTTAAACTCTGATACAAAAATTAAATATTAAATACATTAAATATTAGCACACTGATTTCTTAAACTGTGGAATGAAAAAATATTTTTGTAATAAAAATTTCACAATTTTCAGTGCCTACTTAAAGGCGCAACTCTTATAATATGTTTGTAAAAAAAATCGTGAAATAGTGTACCTACCTAATTCTTTTTATTTAAATTATGATATCAGGATCATATTTGGGAAGTTAAACTTGACAACGTATCTTAGTCTAAATTAAATCTAATCTCAATCGTAAATTCCTAAACCAATAATTATGTTTTTATCCAAACATTAATATTAATTTTATTTTCAGAGAATCCGGTGGTCACCATGCCTCCATTTTCCGTCGTGGCGAACAAACTTCTTCAGTAAGACTCACCACGATCCGATCTCTACGTTCCTCAGCGAAATATACAAACGGACAGAACGTCAGTCTTTTATAACAAAACGTTAATAAGCCACGTGTTGATCAATGGACAATTCGCGAAGAAAGCAAGGAATGTTCATAGTGTTTGTAAATATTAATTTATTCCGTGATTTGTGCATAGAATATTATAGTTATGTGTGTGTGTGTTTAGTATTAGTGTTTTATACGTTAGTATATTGTTACCTATGATAACATATTATTATCTATGTGAATATTAATAAAAAACGATAAATGTAAATAAAAAAAGTAGAAGCCAAGAAGCACGAAAATCATACATTTGTTTAAAACCATCTTTTATAATATCATAAAAGTACTTAAACATAATAATTGAGGTTAACTATTGAATAATTCAAATTACTTTCTTAAAATCAACAAATACGTAATTTATTGAATAATTCTAAGAAAGTTGAGATACGATAAATAAAAACACTGATTATACTGATATTTAAAACAGAAGATGACTTGCGGAAAATAACCCTGTAGAAGAAAATATGTAACTAAATGTTATCAATGTATTTATAACTAAAAATAATGATGGAAAAATCTTGTCCTAGAAATAATTGTAAAGATTATAAATTATTAAATTTTAATGTTAGTTTATTAACAGTTTTGATAATGTCGATTGTTGCTATGCCTAAATGTATGCGATTTTGTAAATAATATGTTTAATGTATATAGGAAGGTAATTATTGTAAATTAACATGTTGCCATGAATAACTATTGCTATTGTTATTGAAATAAATAATACAATTATTTTTGAGTTTTATTTTATTTTAGTAAAACTTATAATAAGTGTCAATAGATACTGACATAATGAAATTCCTATCAAATATTGAAATTTCCTTAACACCAATCCCAAATAGATCCAAACAGTAAACAGCTTTTGCACGACTGAATTATTTCGACAAAAAGGCAATAAACAATGAAAGACTTTGCAAAGAACTGTTTGACTTGTCACTTTGTTTACTTGCGGTTCAATATTTCAGTTGTGGGTCCATCTTTAAGACTTTCTTGTTCCAGTAAGACTTTTAATGTAACAAGGTGAACTTCACAATTAATTTTGGCTGTAATCCGTGTGTTCTCATTTGTTTTTACAAGTATTTAGCTTTACCTGTATGTTTTTATGAAGTCGACTCCTGAGTCGATATTGATCCTTTAAATGGACCGAATAATACAAACTTTGTACAATTATTGATTATCAAGGATCGGCGACAATACAATATTTTCACGATTTCACCTTATTTTTAAAGTGAAACTTTTATTACATCGTCTCAAACTTCTTGCTCTGTGTAGCGCATGTCGCGTGACGGTCGAACCGTACGACAATTATCGTACAAATACGATAATTTTGTGCGTTTCACTTTTACCGTGGTTTCATAAAACCACACAACATTTTTTTTTAATAAATCGTTTATTTTACACCATAATTTGCTACATACATTTTATGACCCAGACTCCTAATATATATTATGTAGTTATAAACTGTTTTTCAAAAGTGGTTTTTATTTTTAGTAGACGAACTGCTAGGAGACTTTAACATTCACATAATATTTCATGCAACGCTAGTCATGTTATCATGGTATAAATAACTTTCAAAACAGCTATAAAATTTTTCCTTTTAAAGTTTCCAATACTTTACACAATGCGTAGGAAGTGCTTATGTAATAGGATATTCTGAAATCTAAATAATATTATATTTTGTATATCACGATAATAAGCTTAGATCAATTACTATGATTAATATAATGACGTGTTGACATCAGGACCTACATTACCCAGCTCATTTGTTATGAGTCATGCCTGAATAATAAAACCGGGGATCTATGTAGACAATATTATTATGGCAAACAATTTGCGCCCTTAACCTTGGATATTCTTATAATCCAATACGAAAATTTTATAACATTGGGATGTTCATTAGGTATAGACGATTTTTTACGTTATTTCTCAAAACGTAACATGAACACGAACACGAACACGAGCAAGAGCACGAACATGAACATGAACATGAATGAAAAAATGAAAATGACACGAGATTTTTTTTTACATATTATAGAGGTATAGAGAAGAGAATTTACATTCGAATAATGATATCTTACTATGTTGCGGATGACGGCACATGCAGTAGAGGTCAGCAGAGCATGTTAATTTTGCATCAATATACGTATCTCTACTTATGTAATCCCTACGTCACTATGTATTCTTAAATCTCTAAAACTACGCAACTGATTTTTATGTGGTTTTCTATAATGTTTTCTATTTTTCTATTGACGAGGAAGGTTTAAATGTATAATTTATAAGGTTTTAGACACAGCGGGTGAAGCTGCGGGCGGAAAGCTAGTTTGTAATATAGATGGAAAAACGAGTAAAAAGTTATGTAGTCGTTAGTTTTGTTATCCCAGCAAGAGTTAATTACTACACCATAGCCATATATTGGTTAGTACAAACAAGGTTATCCATGCAAATAAAGATAAAGCTGAGATTTCTGCAGCCCACGCAAACACGCCAAATGTCAAGGCTTAGCATTAGTTCGATACATTTCTGAAAAGCTCTTTATATAGAAGTTTTTAAAGTTCCAAACCCTGTTCGATGCTTTCACGGGTAAAAGAAATTATGTGTAGACTAATAATTACCCAGAACATTTTATTGAGATAGAGTACTCAGATCTTAGGATACATAAAAGAAAATCATGATAATTACACCCCTTATAATTTTTATTTCTTTTCAGTTATTAGTTACTAGCTGTGCCCCGCGGCTTTTCCCACATTGATCCGCTCCTTTTGATCTTAGCGTGTTTATATATAGCCTATAACCTTTTCGATAAATCAGCTATCTATCATCTTATATAATATAGCCTATAACCTTCTTCGATAAATCGGCTATCTAACTCATAAATAATTTTTCAAATCGGACCAGTGGTTCCCGAGATTAGCACGTTCAAACAAACATACCTACAAAAAAACAAGCTCTTCAGCTTTATAATATTAGTATAGATATGTGATAGCATCAATTGAAATGTTCTCAAAGCTGTATTAAGTTATTGTTAAATCGGTATCTGATCAAAATATAAAACTTTCTATAGAATATCGGAAGTATTGTGGCCAAATTGTATAAGTTTTTATAGCTTTTGTTGTGTTTTGAATTGAATATTTAGTTGGTCTATTGCAGTAATTCTTTAGAACAGCTATTAAAAATTGTATTACTTTTTTTCTTTTAATTATCCATTTGAAAAATATTTTATTTCCCCATATTCGCAAATCAGTATGTGGAGCATATTATAGTGATAATAATATTCGTTGAATAAATTTTCTCTATAAAAATAGAGCCCAAAATTTTTAAATGTTACAGTTTAATTTTTATGACGTTTTGTTTTTCTTATTTTTTACGTTTGAAAAAATGTTATAAAACTGAAAAAGCTTTTTGAATACTTAGAATTTCCAACAGTTGTCTGACACACTCGATAGTAGAGATAAGTAGGCTACAAATGGCCTACGGGAATGTCTGCGATTCGAAACATCTAGAACAAAATTCCTAGGAAAGTTAAACCGATAAATAACATTATTATTTACAACAATAGTCGTATAAGCATTAATAATAAACCACTAAGTCAAAATACTTCAAAACCACTAAAAATATGTTCACATTTTCTTTATAATATTTTCTAAACTTGGTCAATCTATTTTAGAAGGTCAGAGAAACTACATTGAACTGAGTGTTTTCGCATCTAAATGTATGTGTACATAATTCATATTAATAAAGGAATGTAAACATTTAAATAGTTCTTTTTATACCAAATGACAAATGAGGATTACGAAGGTTTCATTTTCTTCGAAACGATAAGTACCAACAAATAAAGGGAGCGCCCAGACCAAATTGGTTTCAACGTTCCGGAGAAATTCACAATGGCCTGTGTATTCGGTTGTTATTTTATATTAAAAGCATTGTGTAGAATAGACTCATTCATTCATGCATCGTGAATCAACGTCCATGAAGTAGGTCGAACATGTATGTATACCTACGAGTATACAATTTATTGGCAACACCTATAATAGAGTTAAATGTTAGGTAAAATTGTGTAGAAATTGTCTTCAAATTGTTATAATGATAATATCTAAATATGTAGTAAAAAAGGTTACTGAACAATGTAAAACAATATTTACAATAGACAAAAGACAAACACAACATATTATTTGCAGTAATGATACTTTTCAGCCTTATTGGCTTACTAGATTTCCGCCCGCGGCTTCGCCCGCGTTTGCAAAGGAAAACCCGCACTGTTCCCGTTCCCGTGCGATTTACGGGATAAAAACTATCCTATGTGTTAATCCAAGTTACCCTCTATATGTGTGCTAAATTTCATTGTAATCGGTTCAGTAGTTTTTACGTGAAAGAGTAACAAACATCCATACATCCATATATCCATACATCCATACTTACAAACTTTCGCCTTTATAATATATATTAGATATTAGATTCAACATTCGGATATAAGAAAATGTATATTTTTTATTGTTACGTATGCAGTTTTAATAGAAAAAGTATGTAGATACTAATTAGTTTCATAAGTGATAAGTCGCTATAGTATCAGTTCAAATGCTTTAACGTCACATTCATAGCGTGCAGATATTAAAGCTTTACCATGTTAGTCATAAAGTGTTTACAGACTTCCATCAAATTAAATATTCAACAACGGAGCAGCGTATTTATAGTGTGGAAACAATATTTTCCTAATTGATTTATTAATATTCTTTTTCCTTTATTCTCTAATAAAACAACAACGGAATGAAATAGCTTGACGTTCCCTGGTAATACCATCGAGACAAGATTGGTGTCAAGAAGAAATATTTTATAAAATATTTTTGTTCGCAAGAAAGAACGTCGACTTCATTAACCTTTTTTAAGATGATTAACAATTTATAGATTCTATGAATTATAAATATTCTATCAATATTTCTTTATCTGAAACTTTCCAATAAATTAAGTGACTAAATACCTTTTAATTCCTATTATCTTCTAATAGACCCTTTTGCGAAGTTTGATAATTAACCCATACATAATTAAACATAATATCTAAGATGAGAGGGTTCTTATAATTCCATCTATTATATACCATTTTGTGAAAATAATATTTTCAACGTTTGTATTATAAATAGAAGCCTATTAAGGTTAGAAATTATTATGGAGCTAGAACTTCTAAAGTTTGTATGTTTTAATGGTAGAAAGTGTAAAGGAATTATATAAGGAATATATTTAGATATTAGTCAGTATTAAAATATGAAAGTAGATCTGTAGAATCATTTGAACACTTTAGCGCCTGAACTGTGAGTGGGTTTCGGGTGTATTTCGTTATCAAGATGAATTTATATTATTTAGAACCTTACACAAGAATACCCTTTTATTTTTAATGCAAAATATGGCAGTTGAACCGGGGCTTAATAAGCAATATACACAAAAGATAAAGTGCCATAAACACAGTTTATATATATCGCGGGTCTCAAACCATAGGGGCGTATCCACAAAACCCCTACTTTTCAGGAGAGACAAAAAACTTAATAACTTTTTTTGTGATTGAGCCACCTTGTTGTGTTTTTGCATATAGCTATATATTTACACTGTAGTTAATATGGAATGCTTGGTTTTAAGATATTCCCTCTGTAACACTAGTTTTTAGCTGATACGTCTATTTGCCATGACGAATAGACGGCAAAACTCCGTCAAATTTCCCCCATAAATGTATGGAATTTATGGACGTAAAACCATTCTCCTTAAATTATTAATATTTATACTTATATTTATTTTTACCTAGTTGGTGACTCAAAATATTGTAATTTAGGAATGAGAACCCATCGAAATTAACGTTATTTACGCGATTTTTAAAAATCTTACGCCTGTTTGGCTTGGCATTTATATTGAGAGGCGTTTGAATTCAAAGTAGAGGTATAAACCAGTTTTATTCTACAATCTAGACAAAAAAAACAAATGGACGTAATTACACAATATTTTCTGTGTGAAAATAAAAATAAGCATATAAAAAATTAAATTTATTTATAAATCTGAACATAGTTACTTACCTACTTTAAATGACTAAAGTCACAAACATTTTTACGTTAAAAACAACCGACTTCAATATGTAACGGAAGAGTAAAAAATAAATAAAAGATTTGATGTTATTAATTATTACATATTATTTAGATGTGCTATTTACTAAATAGGTTTGATACTAAGTGCTTAGTGCTTGGCACCGACTTCAAAGCTATTGAATAAATAGCACAATATCTAAATAATATGTAGTAATTAATAATATCAGATCTTTTTTTTTATTTTTTACTTTTCCGTTATTGAAGTCGGTTGTTTTTAACGTAGTTATTTTTAATACTTTATAGTGTATTTATCAACACGAATCAAACGAGCCCAAACTCGATAAAGTTGAGTCAATATATTACTGAGTTCCTATGGCCACCTTCCGATTCCATCATCAAATGAGCTCTATGTCATGATAATATTTCATCGTTATCCAATTTACATACGTATACAAAATTTCAGCTTAATCGGTTACCGGGAAGTGTATCAAAGTTACTTGCTAGATTTCAATTAAGTCATCGAGATCAGACAAAAATGCTCATAAAATAAAAACTGCTAGGCCTATCCGAATAATTTTTTTATGAGACCAATTCGACACCATTACGCATCAAACAAAAAAAGAATCACATAGATCGATCCAGAAACCTCGGAGTAATCGGTGTACATTTAAAAGATATACCGGCCAAATTGATAACCTAATTTTTACATGATTTGCTGGAGACATCATTACATATCTTAGCATTGAAGCCACCACTGAATTTCGATTTTGTCCTGGGCAGCAATCAGAATAAAGAATCAGGTGTTCCACATTGGTAAGCTTGGTGATATAAGTATACAAACATGTTGAGACTTCATTCGCCCCTCTATTTCTCTCGTACTCTGGCCAAAAGTAACAGTAGCCCTGTTTGCTCACTGCATTATGTATTGTGAAATTCATAAAGGCCAATTTCCTTTTATAAAAGATAGGTTTACCCAAAATGTCCATTAGGGACAGTATAATACTGCTTCGAAATCAAAGGTACAGAAAAGAAGAGTAGAGTCAACCATTGTCTTTAATTTGTCTTCTTCTTTTCTTCTTTGGCATATTCTTTCCTATTAACATGTTCTTCATTATACTCCTCCTGTTTTTCTTTCTGTTCTTCTTCGGGTAACTGCTCAAACTTATGACACCAACATTGGTCTATCCTCGGCTTGTGAAAATCTTAACCTTATTATTCTCCATGCAATGTTCTTTATAAAATAACTAGCTTAACACCCGCGGCTTTCTCTAAAACGATTTGAAATTTAAACTATCCTGTCTCTCAAGTTGGATCGAACTGCACATGGTGTGCGAATTTTATTATAATCGGTTAAGTGGTTTAGGAGTCCATTGAAGACAAACATTGTGACACGAGATTTATATATATATATATATATTATATATATAAGATAAGATATATATATAGTAAATTCACTAAAGTTATTCCACGCATTAGAATTACATCTACTCGCTTTGGCATTTCACTGCAGAATGATCGTGTTTCCGTGTTGTTGACATGACGATACGTCCACCAACTTGCTCTGTGACGTCCTCCTAGTGACGAAATCTGGAGACAGCAATACTAAAATATTATGTAGACGTATGTGCATACGTCCGCAGTGATGACTAAATATCCCCAGAATCATGTTGACATTGATGGTCGTATGTGCATACGTCTATATAGCTCGACACAATGATTTCAGGTTAAAATAAAACAAACAGTCGTATGTGCATACGTCTATAAGGCACGTCAAAACTGCCTCAATAAAAAATAATATTGCTCTTACGTCTATTATACGGCTATATGGCCTAACAATAATTGTAGACTGTCTAGCTTACGGCAAATAATATTTTGCATTTTATACAAAAAGTAATCGGTATTAAATTATAAGAAAAATTGAGGTTATGTATTGCTTAAAGTAGAATCCAATGGCATTAAAAACGAAAAATTGCATTTTTGCATATACGCCCCTATGGTTTGAGACCCGCGATATATACACATATAATAACGAATATACCAATACTAATAGAAACTGCAACAATAATTTGTCATCTTAATATGCTAAACTATACACCATCACAGTCAAAGGTAACGTAGATTGGAATTAATTTTACGCTCTAACCTCATAGTAAGCGTTTAATTAGCTTATCAGCAATCTGAATAGCATTTATCAAGATGCTAAACGTCAATCACCATATAGGGGTTTCCTTGACGCATGTTAGCGGATGTTATTACGTATCTCTACTTCATCTGAATAAGAATTGAGTATAATGTATAATGTCTAATTTAGTTTGGATGTAAGTAGTAACATGTATACCGATTTTGATAGGATCCAATGTATCAGCCAATGTCCAATCTAACTCCTGTTACTGTGGACGATAAAAACCCATGGAGGGTTGTCGCGTAAAAACCAAAGGACAGTTCTTTGGCATATTATGATTATAATGTACATATAATGTATTTTGTAAAATTAAATTGTAAAACTGACATGATTAAAAAGAGCAACTATGGAGTTTCTTGCCGATTCTTCTCCGTAGATACTGCTTTCCGAATCGGTGGTAAATGTTAAACTATGTAATGACGTTTCAAAAGTGCTTCTAAAAGAAGTCTAATTGAATAAATAAATGTTTGAGTTTGAGTTTGAGTTTGTTAAATTAATAATATTGAAATAATTAAAAATTCAACTTTGTAGTAATTTCGACTGGCGTTGTTATCATTGATTGACATTTTAAAAGTCGATTTTAAAAAGGATTTTGAATGCTGATAAAATATAAGTAATAGATTTTTATATATTACTAGCTGTCCCCCGCGGTTTCACCCGTATTGCTCCGCTCCTGTTGGTCTTAGCGTGATGATATAATTATATAACCTTCCTCGATAAATGGGCTTTCTAACACCGAAAAAAATTTTCAAATCGGACCAAACAAACAAACTAACTTTTCAGCTTTATACTATTAGTATAGATTTTGTGTTGCAACCGCCAAAGAGCTAATAAATAATATTATAGTCTAACAACCACGCAGAAAATTCTCCTAATATACTGCATATTGCATAATCACATACAAACGTGAAATACCAATTCCATCACATTTTAATGTATATATGATAAATAGCTGATTCAATACGTCTTTCTATGAACAAAACATTTGAAATTATGCGAAAAAAATAATTATATAAAAGACTTTTATACGTAAAAAAATGTTTATAGCTTACAAGTGATAACTGCGGCTGCGTTAAAAACAACCGACTTCAAACTTGCACTTGCAACATTTACAAATACAGACAAAAATGCTCATAAAATAAAAACTACTGGGCCTATCCGAATAAAATTTTTATGGGACCAATTCGACACCATCCCGCATCGAACAAAAAAATAATTACGTAAATCGGTTCAGAAACCTCGGAGTAATCGGTGTACATACATAAAAAAAAAACATACCGGCCGAATTGATAACCTCCTCCTTTTTTTGAAGTCGGTTAAAAATGTTTCAGGGTTACAAGAATTCTTCAATTGAAAAAATATATTTCCTACAGCGAAAAATATCAAAACGTATAAATTGTGTTTGTTAAATGTTTATCTTTATTTAAATTCAATGCGGTAGAAACCGGTAATAGTTTTGTTTTCTAGTAAAAGAAAAATATATTATTACGTTTTGGTAAAGTAAGTTATTACTGCAGATAATAATAAATCAATGTCATTGCGTGTATAGAAAACGCAGTTCCATGCCAAAACGATTCCATTTGGAAAAAAGGTATTTGTATTGAATTCATTGATATTATTTATCCATTATAATTATTAGGAACACTGTTCCTAGAATTTTTAGCCTGCTTCTAAGTTGAAACAATAACCAAGAATTTTAATTTTTTTTTTTTTGTAAGTCGTTAATAGAAATTTAATATAAATTAATATTGTCATCACGTAATTGTAAGAGATAGAAATGTACAGTTTTTGTATTGAAAAGTAAGTTTAAAAGCCGAGTAAATTGGTGCTAATCGTGTTAATTTCCAATTGAAGACTAAGTTAGCCGGAACTTGGTTTAAAAGAGTTTCTCTACGATAGACGAGTTTTCGATTTTGTTAAAATAGAATGCTGATTTAAAGAGCCACATAATAACAAAGTCTTTCATATCAATATGCGGAGACAAAGGTCTCCGTAAAGATGTAGAGACCACCAAAATTTATCTTTATTTATCTGTAATGGACAACCTACAGTCTACATATTTTCCAAAATGTGTTTCAGTCATAAATATTTTCATGTGGAAGCCGAGTACAACCCCACAAAAGGCTGGCGTGAAATAGTAACATGTAATTATGCTACTGTGTTTTATACAATGAGTCGAGAAGCTAAATTCCGACTTCTTTACCTCACCTTTATTCTTTCTGAATTTAATGTATAATTCCCATGGAAAATTCAAATTCTTTCATTGTACCTTACCCCTTTAAAGAGCCAAGCGTAGAGTTAGTTAGTTAGTTACATTTTCTGTATTTGTGTTTGCAAATGTTCAATAGCATTGGGCAGTGGCCACAGCGATCCCTTATCATTAATTTAAGAACGCCCGTCTCGGTTGGCTGCTATGATATTAATATTAATAATATGTTTTATAACTGTTATTAAGGAACATGAAAATAAATGAATGGAATAACTGCCCAAATTGTAAGACATAGGATACGACCTATAAACACCCACAACAAAATTACTATGTAGTTTGGTAGGATTATGTTGCAGGGTAATTTTGGGTTATGTGTTGAGAGATTTATACCTGTCACTTTACGGCGCCTCTATATTAGAGCAATCTGTTTTTGAAAGACAAAAAAGTCAACTATAAATTCTACTAATATCACGAGCTATTGTTGGCAAATTTGTTCCAGGTAGATATTGTTTATGCACAGCAAAATATGGAATCGCAATCTTCACAAAGATATATCACAAATAGAGACAGCTTAACAAAAGTTGACCTTTTCCTACATATGCGATCCCTTTGTTTTAGTTCATAATTATTGTCCTTTGTCCCAAGAAATAGGAAATCGTTACGGAGAACACAAATCTTGCAAATGGATTGTTACATTGTATTAGATGTGAGATAAAGAAATGCTATTTGATATAAATTATAATGTTGATCGATCCAATATTAAAGATGTTGTAAACATCAAATTATGCAGCGACATGCCTACAATACTTACTAGTATAAGAGCACGGTATAGAACAACCTTCACTGAGCTGGTTAATAGATGAAAAGTATTTTATTTCAAATTCAATTTATCGCGACCTACCTCAACTTGTGAGATATGGTTGGTCGATCTTTTGAAGTTTGGTTGAGGTATGGGGTTTCAAACATGACTTTGCAGTTAGAGGTTCCTTTTGAAAATATTGTGGATGAAAGATCTTCTGGCGTTATAATGCATTACATTTTTACACGACAAATATTTTGTTCAGCTTAATCTACACGTTTCAGGCTTAAAAATAGATACTATTATACTTGAATTATATTTGATTGTTTTTGCAAGACCAACAGCAGCTGTCGAGCTATGTTTTTTATCAATATTTCTGTGAAAGTTTATCCTCCCACATGAGCAGCATGCTAATATGAGAATTAATAATATTAACATTCAAAATTCGGTAAAAAAATTGTTATGCGACTTCATGACGGTGTTTGCAGGTGTACAAGTTCAGTTTTGTGAGTATCAGAAGCATCAGTAGTCTAGTAACTGTATCCTTTTGCATTATATTCCGGACAAAAATCTTCATCGATATCTTCAAACACCGATCCTCTGGAATCTTCATAAGTTTCTACTTTCAATGTATTTATTTCTATTCAATGCATTAATACATATCTATTTCTTTAATTGATGTAAAGCTGTCTCACAACTTTTTCATTCACTGCTGGAAGTTCCTTGTGTATCCATAGTTCATAATATCAGTGAATATAGCAGTGACCTTAAAAAAAAAACAAAAGGTTACGCAAGTAGAGTCGTGAGACTTGAGAGGCTGTATCGGAATTTAATACAAAAAAATTACAGATTTAATTATTTACCAAATAAGCTCGGGACAACAACAATGGCTATTCATCATGAAACTATATTTTAAAAGAGGGGACACTAATACGCGAGGAAAGGGGAAAGCAGAAATGAGCAGTACCTGCCGGAGCCCCACGAACCGTTAATGTTAAAGTTAATAGTCATTGTGAAGGTCATCAAGGCAAGGTCAATAACTGTAGTTTAATCGAATGACACTTGAACAAAAAAATAATATTATTTAGATAATATTATTTTTTATTTTATTATTTATATAATATTATTTTTTATTTTATTATTATTGTATTTAATCTATTTCCTTTCTTATCGTTTTCGATAACAATTGCGTTGTGTGTAATAGAGAAAAAATAAACAAATAATATGCTACATTTATAATATTAGTACGGATTAGGATAATTACTGTCTGGTAAGTTGTTTGAATAGGTTCAATATTTTAAGTCTCACTGATGACAGGAGATGTATTTGTTGACTAATAACGAAAACAAATGCTTTATCCAAACATTTATTAATAA
Organism: Colias croceus; assembly: GCF_905220415.1. Taxonomy (NCBI): domain Eukaryota; kingdom Metazoa; phylum Arthropoda; class Insecta; order Lepidoptera; family Pieridae; genus Colias; species Colias croceus. The sequence continues at coordinate 3,478,444 of NC_059552.1, read as the reverse complement.
ATTACATCGTCATTGGCTATTTCTTTGCTGTTGTATCTAGCGACTGCTTTGGTGCCTTCACTGATAGCGTGTTTGGCCAGCTCACCTGGTAGCAAGAATCTTACTGCAGTCTGTATTTCCTTCGCAGTTAGAGTTGAACGTCTGTTGTATCGCACGAGACGCGACGCTTCAGCTGTTATCCGCTCAAATATGTCGTTCATAAACGAATCCATGACAGCCATCGCTTTCGCCGTTATCCGATTACCTCGCCTATATATCCTTAGAACTTGGTAAATATAATACCCGTAACTCGCTTTATTTTTATTCCTTTTTGCCTTCATTATGCTTGCCTTAGTTTTGTTCTTGTATCTCCATAATTTCCTCATATTTTTACCAGAGGTTCTGGGTGCTGTGATCGGTTCGGAATCCATGACTTATAAGATGCGTTACTGATTTTTTTAGCGCAGTTCTGTGTGATTTATTATAAATGGATAAAGATAATTAGTCAGTATAACGAGCAACCATATTATACCGACCGAATGGCAAGCGCTTTCTGACAATACTGACGATACTAAATAAATAGGCGATGACTCAAGAGTACTCACATCACTGTTTGAGTGTGTGAGTCATTCATACCGTTACGATAAATTACGTATTGATAATTATTATGTATTCATAATAATTATTATGAATACATATATATTCATAATAATTATTATGAATACATATATATTAAAATATTTTTTATGATTATATTAACGAGTCAATTTCTATTATTGTTTATTCAGTTATCTTCGAATATATTATTTTAGTTAGTTATGGGACTTAATGCACTAATTTTGTATAAAAAGACACAGAAAGCAAAAATAGAACAAAATTACCTACGCGATGTTATGTAGGATTCTACCAATTATTATCGAAATATCATAATATTATTTTCTGATGAAACAAAGAGTATATCCCAATTATTAGAACCTAAGAACCTAAATTGGCACAAATATCAGTGTCGTTAATACAAGAAAGTTGGCAATTCGTCTAATAATAAGCCGTCGTTTTTCATGATCCCGAAAGGCGCGAATGACAATCCCGAAAAAGAAATGGCAATTGATCAGGCTAACCTAAGTCGTTCTAACTTTATCGTACCTAACAATCTGAGTTTCTTGCGCCATTATGTGTTCGGGAACAAAGTTCTTCTATTTATTACCACACAAGATTGATTATAAGAAAATTTCGAGTCAACACGCGCACCAGATTTAGCTAAGACACTTTATGGTGGAACTGATTAAATAAATAACAAATTTTCGTAATTTTTGGTATTACCGGGGCGGATGCTTAACCAATTCAGCCGTGACCCGCCAGAGCGATCGAATTTATTCTATATTCTTTCAGTTTTATGTGTCTAAGGGACACACCGCTTAGAGAGCTTTTCTCGCCCTACTTTTAACACTAGACATATTTTAAATGTCATTGACCCGCACGATATTCCTACTCAACTAGTTACTGTTGTAATTTTTGGTTTTACATTTTATATTCGTAAATGTATGATTGTGAATGTGTATAAATAAAATTTGAATAATTATGTAAGTGTACTAGTTAGTACTAACTACTAGTAAAATTACATAATTATATACAATAGTATCTGTATTATTAATATTTTTTTTTTTTTTTTTTATACATGATAGGCAGGCGTTTGACCACTATCCCGCCTGATGTAAAGCGGTGATGTGATCTATGAAGGAGCACGCCTGCCTAGAAGAAGCCTATTCACTCTAGACTTGAAGAGCTGCAGATTATAATGGTCCGGGAATACCGACGATGGAAGAGAATTCCACACCTTCGCAGTTCGAATGAAAAATGAATTCGCATAACGCTGAGTGCGTGTGTGCGGTATATCGACTGTGAAGGGATGGAGTTCCATTCCACGCCTAGATGTCCGATAAAGAAATGGAGAAGGTGGAATAAGGTGGTGGAGTTCAGACGCACATGCACCAAAATGTATTTTTTTTTTTTTTTTTTTTTTTTTTTTATGTCAGAGCAAGCAAAGGAGCAGGTGGGCCACCTGATGTTAAGTGGTCACCACCGCCCATAAACACTTGTAACACAAGTAGTGTTACAGGTGCTTTGCCGGCCTTTAATGGACAAATACGCTCTTTTCTTGAAGGCCCCAATGTCGTAGTTGTTCGGGAACACCGCAGGTGGCAGATCGTTCCACAGTTTCACCGTACGCGGAAGGAAGTTGCGGGTGAAGCGGACAGTGGTGGAGCGCCAACCATCCAGATGGTGCGGATGGAACTGGTTTTTACGGCGTGAGGTCCGGTGGTGGAACTGTGCGGCTGGTAAAAGGTGGAACAATTCCTCAGAGCACTCCCCATAGTAGATTCTGTACAGTATACAGAGAGACGCAACGTCTCTCCGCACTGACAGTGGATCGAGCCTATCGGAAAGCCTACGGTCATCGACAATTCGAGCTGCTCGACGTTGGATGCGGTCAAGAGGAAGGAGTTGATACTGTGGGGCTCCGGCCCAGAGATGAGAACAGTACTCCATATGCGGTCGCACCTGAGCCTTGTACAGCTGAAGTCGGTGGGCCGGCTTGAAGTACTGTCTCGATCTACTGAGCACACCAAGTTTTTTCGAGGCTAATTTAGCCTTCGCTTCCAAATGACTGCGGAATTGAACGTCACTCGAGATTTCAACTCCGAGGATTCCGATTTTCGGCGATATACTAAGGGGAGTACTCTTAAACCGAGGTTCTACGACAAATGGGGTCTTTTTAGCGGTGAACGCGCAAACCTGTGTCTTTACGGGATTGAACTCGACAAGATTAAGTTCGCCCCAATCCGAGACTTCTTGGAGAGAAGACTCGACTTCAGACACAAGTTTGTTTCGACTCTCATTGAGGCTTTCCTTTGAGGTGTTTGCACGGCCGGGATAAAGAGCATCCCCCGTACTGTCGTCTGCATAGCAATGAATGTTACTGATTTGTAACAAATCATTGATATGCAGAAGAAACAGTGTAGGAGATAGCACGCAGCCTTGTGGGACACCAGCGTTCACATGAAGAGGCTTAGAGCAAGAACCGTCGATAACGACCTTAATGCTCCTCTCTTCCAGGAAGCTGGCAACCCAATCGCATAACCTCGCAGGAAGTCCGAAAGATGGTAATTTCGCTAGAAGTGCCTTGTGCCAGACCCGATCGAAGGCTTTCGCTACATCCAAACTTACAGCCAATGCCTCCCCTTTACTCTCAACCGCCTCCGCCCATCTGTGAGTGAGGTACACCAAAAGATCACCAGTCGAGCGACCACTACGGAAACCGTATTGCCGGTCGCTTAACAACTGGTTCTCCTCCAGATACCTCATGAGCTGGCTGTTAATAATGGATTCCATTATTTTGGAGAGTAAGGAAGTGATGGCGATCGGTCTGTAGTTAGACGGATTTGAGCGAGCGCCTTTTTTAGGGATTGGGTGGACAAGAGCAGTCTTCCACGAATTCGGAACAATGCCTTTGGCGTAAGAGAGCCGAAAAAGACGCGTTACAACCGGTGCCAACTCAGGAGCACATGTCCTAAGCACAATAGGGGAGACTCCATCCGGCCCTGTCGACTTATGGATGTCAAGGGAAAAGAGAGCGTTTCGAACGGCACGTTGTGTGAAACGTATATCCGCCATTGAATGGTTGCACCGCGGGATGGTCGGCGGTGTCTTTCCCCTGTCATCAAGCGTCGAGTTCCTAGCAAAGAGAGCGCCCAAGAGTTCGGCTTTCTCTTTAGCGGAATGGGCCAGAGAGTCTTCGTCCTTGTGCAAAGGTGGAAAGGATGAACGACAGAAGTTACCTTGGATGGCCTTGGCGAGGGACCAAAACGCCCTTGTTCCCGAAGGAAGTCGCGTTAGTCTATCGCCAAGTGCACCAATATAACTAGATTTAGCCCTAGCGATTTCTCTTTTGTAGGATCTGGAGGCAAAGTTGTACTTCTTCCTGATGAGACCAACGCTTGGATCGCGACACGCCGTTGCTGCAACCCAGGCTTGAAAAAGTTCCTGTTTCTGGCGAGATGCCATGTTACAGGAACGTCCAAACCAAGGCTTGGATTTGCCACCGACGGGCACAACAGAGTATGGCACAAATAGTTCCATACCCTGCAGTACCACGTCAGTGATAGACTCAGCACAAGCGTTGGGATCCTCCGAGGAGAAGCAAACAGGCCCCCATGGGTAGGAAGCGAAAAAACCACGCATTCCGTCCCAGTCTGCCGACTTGTAGTGCCACACACGGCGTCGAGCTGCAGGTGTCTGCTGTTTCGAACCCGTAAGTGGCACCATACTCCGTATCAGGCAATGGTCTGATGACCCCAGTGGGGCCACGACGGAGACCTGATAGTTCTCGGGATGTGTGGTCAGCAGAAGATCCAGAAGAGAGGGAGTATGGCCCTCCACATCCGGTATTCGCGTAGGCGATGAGACCAGCTGTGTTAGGCCATAGGCTAGAGCGAAATCGTGCACAGTTCGTCCCGCGTGGTCAGTTGTACGCGACCCAAGCCATTCAACGTGGTGGGCATTGAAGTCGCCTAAAACCACAAGCTCCGCAGAAGGGAACTGTACAAGCAAAGTGTCGATCATCTCTTGGATGTGCTCAAATAAACGGTCGGTACCAGTATTCCCGCTGTGGGATCTGTACAGGCAAGCATAGACGCGAGGGTGGTCGCCGCAGTCAATATGCAGCCAGATAATGGACAGATCCTCACCTTCAAGGGTGCCAAGACGTCGACAACAGATATCTTCCCTAACGTATGCGCATACCCCGGCACGCGGTGCAAAAGTATGCTCCAGCTTAAAGCCAGGGTATGTGAGATAAGATACGTCGGCCGGAGTTGATATCTGAGTCTCAGTCAGGAAGAGCAAGGCCGGCTTAGCCGTCTCAAGATGGTAGTGGACGGCGTTTAAATTAGTGTGCAGCCCCCGGATGTTACAAAAGTCCACCGTGAGAGTGGAGGGGGGTGATTTTCTTCGCTTGCTCTGCGAACCCCTTGGCACATGACCGAGCGGAATTATGCCCGCCCCAGAATACGACGGGCTGCCGCAGCGCAGGCGCTGCGGGAGGGATTCTCCTGCACCGTAGGTGCCGGTACCCTCCTGGGGTATTCTGCCTGATAATACCGCGTTCATATTTGGGGGTTGTTTTTGGGTCTCCGGACCCCTCACTCACCGTACGAAACACGGTAGCATACTGTTAATATGCCACCATTTCACGCCGGTTTTCTGTGAGGGTGTGGTAACTTCCCCGGTGCGAGCTTGACCCATTTCGTGCCGAAGCAATGCTCGACTCCCACTTATAAACTCTCCCACTTCTATGTATTCTATAGAAGACCGACAGACATGCAACTTGTCGGCGGTGATCCAGACTTTGGAGGTTACGACGAATCAACGAGGGATCTGCAATAATTCTGCAAGCTCGCCTCTCGATGGAGTCCAAAGCTCCAAGGTGAGTTTTGGCGGAACCCGCCCAAGGATGACTACAATACTCCACACACGACCGAACTTGGGCTTGATACAGTTTTAAAAGCTGTTCCGGTGTGAAGTAATGTCTCACTTTAGCAAGTATTCCAAGTTTTTTGGCTGCTATATGGGCTTTGGACTCGATGAATTGTCCGAAATTGAGACTTGCAGAAATCGATACACCAAGTAGATCGAGGCTGTCAGTTAATGAGATCGGTACATCACAGAAAGATGGAGTTAGATGGAGAGAAGCCCGTTTGGCAGTGAAAAAACACGCTTGTGTTTTTTTCGCGTTAAACTCTACCAGATTAGCGTCACTCCAACTAGCGACGTCCTGTAAGGCTGAGTTCATACGCGTAACCATGGCCTGCCGCTCGGATTTGGTGATGATTTGGGATGCTTGGGCATTGGACAGATACCTCTCTACAACAGTAGTATCATCTGCATGTCCGAACATGTTGGGTTTGAGAAGGTCGATATAATACAGATAGTATTATAATTGTTATTAATTTGATGCAAATTTAGTGAAACATCGATATACAGCTCTGAACGCACCCGGCCTGCAAATTATATTATAATACAGATTTGTCACATGTTAATTATTCATATTAATGAACCAATTAATTTCCGAATTACGTAACTACGTAGTACAGATTGTAACCTATCCGAGCTTATAGTTTATTCATGGTTCTGAGACCCTTGATTTACCATTGTTTAATGGGTAAGGAAGAAATACCTATAAACTTAAATTTAAGACGGGAAACCTGGAACTGAACTATCGGCAATTAGTAATTAGAGAATTGTTTTTATTTTAAATAAAATTAAATTTTCATTTGAATTTGTTTATTATTTTTTATTCTGACTGTAAAAAAAATATGTAATCCTTAAAAATAGTCTAATCGCGGCCCGCGGATATAAGCGAGTTTCTTTTTCACATAAAACAGAAACAAGAGTTTACGCTTGGTACGAAATAAACCATTTAATAGACGTAGAGCGTCCTATAGTCCCTATAAACAATAGTCATTCATTCATTCAAACAGACACATAAAAAGTGCCTGCCTCAACAAAAGCTTTATTTAACTTATTTAACGAAACGTTAAGTTGCCCTTATTACAATTGAATTGTATTAAAATAATTTAGAATTTTAGTAGAATATATTATACTTCGTCTAAATGATATTATGTGATAATAAATAGTAGGTGGCACGGTCATAGAAAAAATACTAAGAGAGAATTGTTCGGTTTCTATTGCCTCTAAATCCCGCCTAAACGTACACGTAACGATCATAATATTTTTAGACGAAATCCATTGGATTTTCTTTGTAACTTTCTTTGACGTTATTTTATTTCTTCACGATTAACCTTGTTACTTAATTACATATAATTTGTTATTACCATATTATAAATGATATTTTATTTTACATGTAAAATTCATTTTGTTATTAATTGTGTGGCAGGTATATATGTCGTTGGTAAATTTTGACAATATCATAGATATATGATTAAAATTATAGATTAAGCATTTATAGAGTTTTTGTTTGTTTTCTGTCAATATATATTTTCTTGTCAAGCTCTAATAGAATAGAAAAATTTGATTACGAGGCGGGACTCGAACCCGCATCCTTTCGCGCCAAACCGGGGCGGATGCCTAACCGACTCAGCCATGACACGCCAGAGCGATCGAATTTATTCTATTCTTTCTGTTTTATGTGTCTGGGACACACCGCTTAGAGAGCTTTTCTCGCACTACTTTTAACACTAGATATATTTTAAATGTCATTGACCCGCACGATATTCCTACTCAACTACTACTGTTAGCTTTCAAGTGAATTGTTTGTGATAAACAAAATACTAACTACCTTGAATAGCTTCATAAACATCTCCGGAATTTTCGATGCTTTAAAAGTTTATTCGTGGAGATGACACAGATCCTGTAAATTTGACTTTTATATGGGGTGACTAAACCGTACTTACCCGATTTTTTATGTATTTTGATAAATCTAGAACGGGTCAAGTATTTAACGACTTTCTTAACAACACGAATGAAAGTACTTGGTTAGTGACGTTAACGATGACTTGAAGTATTTAGTACTAATTAATGTTTGAACGATATTACTCGTGATAAATGCTATACGAAAATTGAGTTGTAATTACCTCTTGCAAATCATGCTTTTCATTAACTTGCGTATTTCTGCGTTTGGGCTTTATCTTTGAAATATCAGAATACATTGGAAATTTTGAATCTTTACTTTAATATTGCAAAGCTAACGAGTTTGTTTGTATGGTTAACTGAACACGCTAATCTCAGGTCCGATTGTATAAATTATTTTAGTGTCAGGAAGTCCATTTATAAATATAGTTTTTAACACACACAATAAATGTACCTATTTAAATAAAAATAAAATTAATATATATTTGGTCAACGCTTGTGAAGTGGATTCTATATTTTGTATATTTGATGTAGGCATTCCTTATCATTCAATGCTATTTAATTCTGCTTATATCTCGAGGGAGAAACCTCGACTTATCTTGCCTATATAACATCAAGTTGAAAATTGAGATCCGACCGTCATTTCAAACCACCCTAAAGGTGAAATCCACAGCGAAACACTGTTATTTTAGGGCTTACAGACCTGTTTGAACCGTATAGACCTATTTAGAAAAATAATATGTCTATTTTAAATCCAAATATATTTAAGCTTCATCATGGGCTAATTAACATGCTGATCCTCATCCCTAAATTCATCTTTTAATTGTTTAAAGCTACTCCAAGGCCATGTCTACGGCACTAGATTCGGCTTACTGGTACTATATTTAAAAAGGTCTGTAATTACTCAATTTATTCTTCTCTGTTACTTAATTAATACTCATTTATTTATGCTCTACTGTTTATGGCATAGGTATTTGACTAATATAATATATTAATTAATATTATATATGATTGGACAAGGGCTAAAATTGTGCTGTAGTAATTTTTGGTGATAAACATACCAAATTGAGCGTAACGACAATACAATAAGCAATATAATTGAACGGAGACCTAATTAGTGCCACTAAAATAAGATAATATAATTATACAAATGACCTTTATCTAATAGTATTAAAACCGCAGCCTAAATGCCATTATCATTGTAGTAAACAGTACAATGATATTCATTTGAGAAAATCCTTAGTAAATTAACTCCTTTTAGTCATGGAAAGTTTTCGAATAATTATTATAACCACGTGTAAGAGAGGCAAGATATGAATTCACAATATAGCAAAATTTATCAACGCACCGTATTGTTCGGTTTCTGTTTCGATGAAAAAAAAAGAGAGAACAAATATAAATTTTATTCGAAATGATATTTTTTGTTACGTAAATATTTTGTTAGATAAAATCTATTGAAACGGAGGTAGTACATTTTAACCAAACAAGCCGGTCGCGGCTTGTGATGTAAAAGGGATATGGAAATATATAACTCTGGATAAACATGAAACATGGAATATACCTAATATGTTAGTATAGGTATTTCCTACATACTACAAATGTTTGTAGATCTTTACTAGTATGTAGGAAAATATTGACGGTGTATTAGAATAATTTTAGAGAATCTATGAAATCACAGGGCAACTAAAGTTCAGACATGGAAATTGTTCTATAAACAGCAAAAGCGTGGAAAATAATAAATCTACTATTGAGGTATATAATTTTGAAAATTATCCAAAACTTTACCACGAATGGATTTATTCTTAACAGATGCCGTACCTGGCCTGAATTTTATGTTCTAATAACCATTAATTACTGAAACTAGAACTTGAAATATAAATTGGTTGGAATAATAAAGACTGCTGCGAGGGTAATAATTATTTTATTTTATGTACTCTGCCGTGTAAACACTAAGCCGTGACTTCGTGAAACTTTCGCGATGTAAACATTGACTAAGGGATTACAGCATTTAATGAAAATATATAGTATAGTACAACAACTAACTTAATTTAATTAGTTCTGCGGCTCAAACAATCTTGGCCTCCGACAATAGTTTGGGTCTTTTCTCTCGATCGCGCAGTTTCATGTACTTGCTTTTAGGATACTTCGTTAATCTTTAATCACACCCCGGACACTCCATACAAAATTATCGTTTTGACAGTCACACTGTAGAGACTGCAAATGTGTGTGTTAACTAACGTAATGGCACATTTGGTACTAGCGTAAAAAAAATTCGCGTTTTTCTGATGAAATACATCCGTAAACAGCGCAATATCTAACCATTTTCTACGAAAAACGATAATCACAAATCCAAAATAATAAAATTACTTTAAGTCAATTTGATTAATGTTGTCAATCTTCGTTGCGTATCGTCCTTGCAGAAAAATACGGACCATTTTTAGGCTGATCGTGCGGGGTGAGGTAAGTGTTTAATTTTGGCGGGAGGCGGAGAGTGTCCGTTCTGTAGCGTTGAGCTACTATTATGTATTCTGTGCTTTAATAATACCATACATATGTATATTATGTAGGCGAACTCCTACAAAACGTCTAGACCCATTTTAATTAAAAAAATTGTCTGTCTGTAGGTGTATTCTAGAATGATTCAGATTAATAATTCAAACGCAAAGCCTAAATAATAATTAAATCCAAAAGCACAAAACAGAAACAAAAGAGAAGAAATTCGAGCTTAGTCGTAAGTTGAAATCCCGCTTCACGATTTTTTCTAGTATTCCAATGTTTTCGCATGTTTTCATTTAAAGTTATCGTAATAAAAGTTAATAAATTAGCTGTAGTAAAGTTTCACATACTAAAAAAATTACTAATAATAATATGTCCTTTTGTAAATATAATTTTAGTTTTTTATATAATATAACGAAGTTAAACGATAAGAATAGTAAAAATGTATTTTCAGTTACATGTCAATCAATCTAAGTATATGATTGATGAAATATGAAAGGCTTCAAAGCTTCCGAATTTTTATTGCAAGCGATACCTACCCAGTTTTAAATACTCCACATTAATATAAACAAAAACAAATATATATTCTCGTATTGTTACACTTCTTTGTATTCCTTTTATGTAGATCTACTTAGTACGCGTTGGTAACTATTTTAAATGCTTATTTCTTTGGGATACATAAATCATCATCATAAAAAAAAAACATGATGAATATTACGATCAAAGAAAGAAATATTAAACATAAAGAAGGATCAAATACTATCTTAAAAAAGCAATCCATACATAATCGAGCGTTTGAAATAAATAATTAATTGAAGTTGCGAATATAATATGGCTTCAGGCGAAACCGAGCAATTACATACTTTCCTTAGAATTTCAACTAAAGTTCTAACTATATGAAAGTTATAATGAACGATGCTTAGAAAATCTTTGATACTTCTTCATTAATAGTAGGAGAAAGTTTATCTTAAGAAAATAGATAAACATTTATTATATTATAATCTAAATTCCAAAATCATTTGGTTTAATTCAGCTTAGAATAATGTTAAGATATGCCCTTCTCAGTCCTGATTAAAAACATAAATTTGTGTTTTAGGTCCTTTTTATACAGAATTCTTATTTTACAATCCAATTACAAGGTAATGTGGTTCCTGAACGTTATACAAATTTTAATTAGATATCAAAAACGTAAATCTTTTCATACTCACTACACTCTTATATTTCTTGGATTTTAGATCAATCTATACTAATATTATAAAGCTGAAGAGTTTGTTTGATTGTTTATTTGAACGCGCTAATCTCAGGAACTACTAGTCCAATTCGAAAAATTATTTGGGTGTTAGATAGCCCAGAGGCAGATATCGAGGAAGGCTATATTACCCTAAGACCAACAAGAGCGGAGCCACGCGGGTGAAACCGCGAAGCGCAGCTCGTAGGTAGATAAATGGTATTTATTAACGTTTCTAGTCAATAAAAATAAGAACAAAACGTATTATGATAAAAAAAAATCATAACCAAAAATATCGAGTTCAAAATAATTATACAAAATACAACTTATAAATAACAAACTCCTTTTTAAGCACGAGTGGACAATTACAAAGTTAGCTAGGATATTATAGTAAATATTAAAAGCATATAAATACATAAGTTGTTAATATTTCCGCTCTTTTGGGTTGCAAGAAGTTTTTCCCCAGTAATATTTAATGTTTTTAGGTATTATAAAATACCTATTATATTTGTAATTTAAATGTTAACTTCATTAGGCGCGTTGAGAGTAAAATTTCAAGGTCGCGTCATGGCAATACTGTCACGTCATGGAGTAAGGTTTCGTTAATTTTGGTATCTTTCAATCTTGCCAAAGAAGTTTCACTTCTGACACATGAGCTCGGCACACACGCTCTTTTTTATTTTTATAACACTTAGAAAAATCTCGTGGACACGGCCGCGGCGTGATACAAAGGTCTGATAAATAATATTATGTATTGTATCATTATGCGGGTTCTGAAAATAATTAGACAATAAGTAGGAGCAATACGACATACAAATGGGAAGATAAGAATAAACAAAGTAAGGGGAATACATTTCTAGTAATATTTTATTATACTAGTCACTTGCCCCGGCTAGCCCTGTAATACCTAAAAAAAATACTATATTACTCCTGAATTTTCTTTCTGTTAGTAAAAGAATTTTCATGATCGGATACATACTTCCGAAGATTATCCCCTTTACAAAAGTATAAATTTAGAAACCTTTCTATTATAGTTATCAAGTGTAATTTATTTTTATCTTTTTCATATAAAATGTGGTCGGCACTTCACAAGATCCTTTAGTATAATAGCAATATTTCTTTACTATTTCCTTACATTGAAGTATATCCTTTTATGAATAATCCCCATAATTCTTTAGAATGATATGAGATTTAAGAAAACGTGGGATTATCCGGCAAGTTATTTTATCGGTTGAAATATAAGTATATCGTTATAATATTGATAAAATCCTTTATGTGATATATAGTTAGGTATTATATAACATTATAAGTATTTCATTTAGAACGAGTTAAGTTATTCCTTAAGTTCTAACAAAAAGATTACGCTCAATAGAGATTAAAATGTACTGACGTGACATTGCATAGAAGTAGATCACTATTTTGTCAACGGTCTGCGAATCCCAATCGATCACTAATTTGTTATTAGGCGGGTCGACACAGAGCGAGCAGCCTCGCGGAAAACGCGTGCGCCGTTTCCTCTAAGTCACGTCCACACTGTCCGAGCAGCTTCACGCAAGATTTTTTTTTCTACCAGGATTAAGCAAGCTTTGAACAGCGCTTGTTCTTAAAGGATGAAGCAAGCTGACTAAATAAATACCTATTCACTTTTTGTTTGAGCCAGTCCATAATATTATTATTTTCAGAAACAAAGGAAGACGAATGTCCCATTCCTTACACACACGAGAAAGGAAGAAGCGAAAGGCTTAGTGCGCATAGGCATAGAATATTATACTCTAACTGGTATAGGTGAAATGTCGATAACATAAGGGTGCTTCGCGAGGCTGCTCACTCTGTGTGGACCCGCCTAATAAGTAAACCGATCGTGCGCGGAATTTGAAAACCATGGGTCTCGAATCCTATTAGTGTACATGAATCTTTGTAAAATCAATCAATTCCAAGGTGAAACACGTTTAGTAGGCACATGGTAACCTAGTATCAATACTACTGCCATTGTTATAATTAATAATATAATGCTTACTTACCGTTTTTTTGTACCAAAAAATATATATAACAGGATAGCATCATTTCTACGCATTATTAAGAACAATGATTTAACTAAGCCGAAGCACCTGAAAATTTATCCTACTTAAAACATCAAACAGATATTTTTTATAGAGCTAAAATACTTACGAAAGTATAATGTTGCGATTAATTTTATAAATAATCACGGCTCGGGTGTTATTTCTGTATGATATTTAACATTAAATTAGCATAATCTTTGATGTATCATAAATAACTAAATGAATAAAAACGAAAATAGACTCTAGTCAACGTCAACGTTATTTATGGCAATGTTAATTTTTCATGAAAATAACTCCAGATACTAATTTTAATTTATCTAACTATTGAATATGGAAAGTCTATTGAATAATAGCGAAACATTAATAATTGTTTATTGGCTTGGAGATTTTTTATTTTGCTTCTTGTGTATTTAATGCATTAAATTGCTACGAATAATGTGTTTTCTCTAAAATCATAATTAAAGTTCAACAATTCGATATAAGTTCGTATAAGTATTAGTTATGCCTACTAAACGTTTCAATCGAATATAACAATATTTTAACAATATCTATTAAATAGGTTAAAAAATAACAGCATTGTCAAAAAATACATGTCAGAAAAATAAAACCTTCATGAATCTTTGAATCTGCTTACAATGTCATGCGGGCTGCCAATATGCAAAGCGTAAAAAAACGTATTTGGATCACGTATTAGTAACAATCGAGTGACTACGAAAAATAGATTGAAACAAACAATTTGTTAAGCTTTTGATAATTTGTCAATAATAACCTTACTTACTCTAGTAAAGTCTAACAAGTATTTACTAGTGTTATACTTTACTAGAGTATTATAAATTGAGAAAGTGTTCGATGTTAGAAGTGCCGGGTTAAATAATATAATATAAATGGCGTCAAAGTTCGTTAAAAGTCAATAATTTTCACTAGTATAAGTTTCTTAGATTTCTTAAAAAATGTAAGAAACAAAAATACTCCCTAAACGTATCTTGTATGTATGCATTCACGCTGAAATAACGTTGGCCCATTTCCTTGGATTATTTAGGCGTGCTTCGAGATGCCAAAATACATTTTAAATTATGCCTAAAAGCTTAGATAAGGTGAAGGCATTTACTTCATTTGTGTGCCAACAATGTGTACAGAAATGTAGGCAATAAATCTACATAATTCAAGATTCCTTCGACTTTGTGGAATCAAGGATGAGGTTTCTCCAGTAGGCCAAACTAGTAACAAAGTTGTATATTATGACTGACAAGGGGCTGAAGGTTTATAGTCTAACATGTCATCAGGCTTAATAAATTAAGACAGGGACTTTGGATGTTTGCATAAAGTTTAAACAAAAAGAAATAAACATGGAAAATTTGATTATAACCCTTATATTTATAATTTGAAGTTGTTTGATCGTTGGAAATCGTATTTTAATTGTTTGAGGTTTTAGATGATTTTTTAAAAACATACACATTTAACATAATTAATAAGAACATAACAATAAAAATTATATAACAATGTTTACAGCTTTCTTATAAACACGTAAGTTTTTTTGTGTTAACGCCATTACTGTCCAATAAAAAAATATATTTGACATGATATTGGCCTAAGAATGTTTTCATAAAAAAACTTCCGTTTATTATATTGACAGTATTACAGTAATACTTGAGACGTTAAAACACGAGTTTTATTAGGCTGAAGTACTTATCATAATATTATTATCGTAAGTAAAATACCAAACATAATTATAATACATTTGCCGCTTGGAAACATCGAATACATTTCAACCTATTTCACTTCCTGTAATAAATAAAACTAATGATACTGACAAATTAAAAGAAATCGTATCGCAAAATAAAAAGAAAAAAAAAATCCTAATTGAACAAGGCTTATCAATAATAATTGAAAAGCATATAATATTTTATATTTAATTTAGAAAAAAAAAAACTGGAAACATATTGAAAAAAGTAGTCTAGGGTACTAAAGATGGATCACCCACTTTCCATTAAGATAAATTGAAGCTAGAAAGAAATGTAGAAATATGTTTAGCCTATGTCTCACTAAGGATATGGGATCTCACCCAAGAGACCGTTATAGTTAGAGACAAATTGTTACAGATGTTTATGTGAACATTTATTACCTAACCACCAAGTATCAACAACGATCAATCCATCAATGATAGCAAGTGACTTTTATTTATCCATACATATAATAAAATCGTAGAAAAGTGAAAACTGTACATTTTTTTTAAGAATACTTGGGGCGAGGTCTAGAATGGTATCTATTGGTATAAAGAAATCATGGAAATGGTGTCTATTGTCGAAGCCAAAAATATAGTTTTTAGAATTTTTGTCTGTATGTATGTTCGAGATAAACGATCGATCTCGCTAGCGCAAAGCTAGTTCCTAATAGGAACAATAAAACCTTATAAAGACGAAACAGTTCAATATTAAAAGGTCCGTTTATTAATATAAATTAATAGAAACATGCAATTAGTCGCGAGCCTTTTCACGAAACGTTTCCTTTGAATCAACAAACCTCTTCTCATTAATCACTTTTAATTTTGATGAGTATAAATTACTATGCTTAGCTCATGACAAATTATCGTTATACATTACTTGTTATATATACAATTACGATTATGTTGTGTGGATATTATAAGTCCATCTTTAAGCGCATCACACACGGTGAATATACTATAATATTTTATGTTAAGATTCTCTAATATAAAACGTTATAGTATCTTAAGGTATCCGGTATCAGCATTCTGACCATCATTTTTCTTTTTGTCATTGCGTACCTAAGACTCCTGTAGAACCGCCATCCTGTTACAAATGTCCCACAAAATTTCGGGTCATTTGTAACTTTAGTATCTATCTTATTCATAATTTTGAAATCGTAAACTTTATCGCTGTAATAATGATGAATGAAGCTTTAAAAGTATAAAACTATAATGTATAGTTAGCAAAACGCAATAAATAAATAAATAAATTGAAAAAATAATCATTATAGTAAAAAATGTTGTGTGGTTTTATGAAACCACGGTAAAAGTGAAACTTATGATAATTATCGTATTTGTACGATAATTATCGTACGTCACTCGACATGCGCTACACAGACCAAAAAGTTTGAGACGATGTTTCCGGTATACATGCCTCTAATATTGACATAAACCGGAGTTGGAAACTATCCTCTAGGGTCGGATGATCCAAACTTTCTGGTTTAATTATATTGCCCCTAAAAAGTTGTCGTCATCCTGATAAATCAAATACTGAAATTTCACTGGACAAAATGTCTCATCCTATTCACATACCAACGTTCATTTATTTTCATTTAGTAAATCTATACTAATATAATAAAGTTGAACAGTTTGTTTGTTTCGTTCGTTTGTTTGAACGCGGTAATCTCAGGAACTACTGGTCTGATTTAAAAAAATATTTAGGTGTTAGATAGCCCATTTATCGAGGAAGGCTATAGGTTATATATCACTACGCTAAGACCAACAGGAGCAAGGTGGGCAAGGCGGAGCAAGGCGGGTGAAACAGCGGGGCAAAGCTAGTAATTAATATATTGTGTTTGATATGTATAAATCATCTATTAAACTATTAATGAGAATATAAAGCAACGGTCTAGTAGGGAAGAATCTTTGGTAAACTCAATTTTACTTCGTAAATTATGTTGCAAGTTTCACTAATCAAATAGTGGTCTAATCCACTTGAAATTGCTGTGTGCGTCAGGAACAAACGGTTGTGAAGCTTTCCGATTTTATCGAAGACCGTGTTTTAATTAAAACATTTTGTATTACGGCCCAATATGGTAGTATATCAAAAATCCGTAATTTTAATAGAAAATAATATAAATTTATGAAAGATATCGTTGCTTTAATAAGCCCGATATGATAATTCGTAAAAAGGCTTAACTAAAAAGGATGATCTTTCTTAAACGGGAAGGAAGATACATTGAAACAGGAAATTCAGAGAATACGTTATATTTTTGTTCATAATATATTTAATTGGCAACTGAAATTCTTAATATCATAAGTTTTACGATGTTTCTATATTTATGTGGCTTATATAAAATATTACATAATAATACTGCATACTTAGCCCATGATAAAAAATATACCAGCTAAATTGAGAACCTCCTCCTTTTATTGAAGTCGGTTAAAAATCGATAAATGACATACAAAATCTACATGGGTAAAAAGTAAACGCACAACTTTATTCCTGTTTAAAATTCTGATTTCCCTGAGGCGTCAAAGAAACAATTTGTATATCCAACTGAACTTTTGTAACAAATAGGTCCTGTCCAATTAGGTTATTTTGTTCATTGGTTTTAAGAGACAATAATTTTAAACAAATTTTTCGCAGAATCAATTACTACAGGATATTGAGAAGGGCTTTCAAAATAATACGGCTTTATATATTATTTCTTCCTGAGGTTAATGATTAAATACTCTAGAGTTTATAAAAATGGATATTTTTGGTATCCTTGCATTCACATGTGTCACACGATTTTCTTTATGAAACATGTTTGATACTTAATAAAGCTTCTGTGTTGGTAGTTATTGCTGCTTGCAATTCGTGAACTTACCACTCCTCTGCTGTTTCAAGGAATTTATTATTGAATGTATAATAAAGTAAAAATGGCAGGGTATGCCAAAACATACTTACTTGTTATTTAATTAGTTTTTTTGTCATCTGTTTAATTATATTATATGCATAATTTTGTCGAAAATAATGTCAATTTTTAAATTCAAACAGTTACTTTAGAAGTAACAATAAACCCGCGTCGGCATTAGTTATTAAATTCGGCACGTAAAGCATGAAATAGCATTTAAACAATCACAAAGCCAAAAGTACTCAACCTTAAATGGGCCAGTTTTGTTTTAAGGGTAGCGTTTGATTCTTAGTGTTGACTAAAGGTAATACTTATCCATTATCTCGACAATACCGTACTGAAAGGTCAATTAATTATGAATTTGTAAAGCCATTGTTTAAGTGAATTTCTAGGACATTTAACACCATGTTTACGTGAGATGTACATGGGTTCATTGTTAGTAAACTTTGAACAAATTATGTAAAGTTTCCTTCGCGAAGAAACAAGAACTGGCTTCAAGACTATAATATTAGGAATATTGAACAGTTTATCTTAAACCAAATTGAAAACACATTACAAAATACGTCGAAATCATTACAAGAAGATGGTTGTCGAATTTGATTATTAATTAAAGAAATTAGGTACTGCATAATAAACATTTACATACATGCAGTTGATTCTTTGATGTCCTGATAAAGAAAGAAAAAGCGCATAAAGAAACCATCACCCACAATGGTAAGTTCACGCCCTATTAATCTTATGTAAGTATTTATAAAATAATATAGAATTACTAGTGGTCCGCCCCGGCTTCGCCCGTGGTACCTACATGTTTAAACTATCCTATCTCTCAAGTTGGATCGAACTGCACATGGTGTGCGAATTTTATTATAATCGGTTAAGTGGTTTAGGAGTCCATTGAGGACAAACATTGTGACACGAGATTTATATATATTAAAACTTACCTCTATAGTTCGAAGAACTAGCTTTTTTCATACGTATTTAGTCTATATTTCATTAAATCACAGAATAAAACTAAAGCTATAGTTACACAGGTTTATAATAATTTATTTTAATTGTTTAGGAAAATTAACTCTAAATCAAATTATACCACGTCCGGCCTCATTAGACACTAGACAGTTTGCAAAGAGAATACAAATACTACACAGTTTACGTCACTGGCGGTCCGGAGACACGTCGTGTGGCGTAATCAAACATAATTCACAATACGTTATTCAATTTTGTGCAGTAATAAGCTGCAATAGATATGCAATCATAGAAAATAATATCAATTGTTCTGATAGTCAACGACACTGTGAATTTATTATAAGGCATTTGGAATAAATATAGATACCTACTTTTATCGTAATACTTTAGAAACTGGGCAAGAAGCCTATACAAAAGAATCTAGATGGCAATGACTTCTAAAGGTTAGGTCTGAATGAGGGTATAAATCAACTTTATGTTAATTTAAGGTATTATAAGAAGAATTATTAATAATTTAACGCTTCCTTTTGATGAGACACTTATTTGAACGACTCATTTCTCGGGAAGACATTTTTGCGGAAAACCGCCTAGAAACATTTTCAAGGAAGTTGGTTAGTTATTGCACGCCTCATAAGCGAAGCGTTGAGGTGGGTACTACTGTCACTTCGCGCAAAACATCTGATTTTTCAAACTTAAAATGTCTTTATGTATCATACATTGCACTTGTAAGATAATACATACACACACATATTAAGAAAAAACACTATTTTTAACATTCATGATATTTTTGATGTCATTTTTGTTATTTAAACTAGTTAAAAAACAGTTTAAAAAAGTTCTGTCTTGGACGTCCGTGTGTCTGTATGTGCGGAGGATTTTCTTGTTAACACGATAGCGACCGAAATACTTTACTAATCGAGTCTTTTTTTTTCTCTTACGCTTGAGTATGCTCAGGAATAGAACCCTTTCATTTTTCAGGGTCTTATTCGATGTGGTTTAATTGTTATTAAATAAACAAAAAAAAATATCGACTGTTCTCCATAATTTTAGTATATCTATATTATATTCTTTATTTTATTTTTTTTTTTTTTATATTTATAGTGTACTCAAAATTCACCATTATAAACTCGATTCTTTATACTATGTGGGGCCACAAGAAAAATAGCTCAATTATTACGGTACCGCTTTCTTTACTTTTCCAACTGTTTTATTTTATTTATTTTTATATTTATAGTGTACTCTTTATAAATAATCAATTTTATTGTAAAGGATGAGATTAAGAGGCGTGCACTTTTGGATTTTCTGAACTATTTTGTTTTTACATTTTTTATTTAACCTTAACATTTCCTACAATCTAACAAACAAACAGAAAAGCCCATCGTATTTTTCATTTATTTGATATTTTAAGTTGTTCGGCTTCCGGATTAACACATATTTATTTGATGCGATAAAACGTCTCACAAATCGAGTTTAGTCGTATTAATTAACGAGTCTTAACAAACAGAAAAATATTTTTTATTATGAAATTGGTTATATAATATATCTATTATTTTATATCAGAGAGAGACACTTACTTCGAAGTAAAAAAGCACAGTATATACAATAGTACTACTTCGTTATGGATCAAATGCGGTTTAGTTAAAAATTTTAATATTTACAAGCAAATAATTAATTCTATCCAGTATTATACCGGACATTTTGGAAACTAATAATACAAAAAAAAATAATTTAAAGGGAAATATAACTATATATTATTAGATAGGCAATAGATTCATATTGCCTATCTAATAAATAAACGATAATTATTCAAAGACATTCATAGTAAAATATCATAAACAACAAGCATAATAATTCATCTTAATGAGACGAAATTACGGAGGTAAATATTAAGCCTTATTAAGAGGAGTAACTAAAAATAGATTAATAACTTCGCTTAAGGGATTTTCGGGTATAATAAAATACAAAAATATGTCATTCATAAATTGGTACTAATACAGAATTGTATTATCATGAGTAAGTATTATAGTTATTGATTTAAATATTAGGAGACAATTTTCACACACAGCACGATCTGATTTCATACTAAGCTTTCGCTTGTGTTATGGAAACCAGATGGCTGATAAACATACATATATAATTTTAAATAAATACTTATATAGATAATTAACATCCAGACTCAGAGCAAACATATGTTCAAATATCTGCCCCGGGTATCAAAAGAATTAATACTCACAAATAAAAAAATGTACTTGGTAGATAGCAGGGTTATGTAGTGTAGTGAATGTCAATCTGTTGTGAAAGACTTTTAATTATTTCTTTCATGTTAATCCAAATACGATGTGTCTCGCTTAAAATTAATAGCTTTTTGCCAAACAGCTTGAATCAACATTTATTTGGTATGCGTTAGGTATTTGTGATTCGATAACACAAAATCGTGTATCATGTGTGAATACTATCATAGAAGATTGGCGAGAAACTAATATTTGCATTTGTACTGCAATTTTGCAATCAAATGCTCGGAATCTTATTAGATTTCTAAACTGAGATTCTTGCTGTTTGTATTCAACCCTTTTAGTGTTCTAACAGACGAACAGCGAGTTTTGAACGGCAGAGGCTACGTCAGCCGTTCACAACTTGGCGTTCGTCTGTAAGAACTCTTACTTTCATGTGACGTTAAAATTATCTATTACTAGCGGTCCGCCCCGTCTTCGCCCGTGGTACATGTTTACGTTTTCTGTACATAAGAACCATCCTCGTACTTCAAGAAATATAATAAAAAAAGAATTGTCTAAATCGGTTCAGCCGTTCTCAAGTTATGCGCTTACCAACACATTTTGGGATTCATTTTTATATTATAAGATTATTTATCCGCTTGACATGGCTCTACGCGTCAAGTTAGTTTGTTGTTTATGATATATCAGAAATTTTAAACTTACTAACGTTACGTTGCTTACAAGTAGCTTCGTAGAGAAGGCTCTGACTTCTGAGCCATAAGGCCGCATTCGGTTCTATTTTGTACAATTTATTGTGTTATTTTTTTTTTGTTAATATAAGTATTTATTTATGCTTTATTGAATGGAGAATTTAAAATAAAAAGGCCACATTTATAAAATGAAGGTTATAGAATTAATAACAAAGTTTTGCATAATATGCAGATTTAAATTGCTAACCTGATAGGATTGGACATGATACAAATATAGTAATTTCCGTGTAAACTTAAGCATCCCTTCATATCAAATAGTATATTATAATCCCGTTTTCCGTGCCACTGGGTACAATACACTGTATTGTTACTGATTTTATTTATATGCTAATATTCCCAATTTTATTCATATATTTTATGTGTGACACAATTTATATGATTTCATATTTATTCTAAATCGATGACGTTTCGATTGTTTCTGCATAGAAATAAGACGTATTTTCAAGAATATTATAAATTCATCTAAAATAACGTATTTTAAACATAATATAGAAAATGGCTTGCACAACATTACTAACATTGAAATATGGATGTTATGTATAATTCTTTATGTACTACTATAAATTATTGCAAGAAAATGTCCTACGATATTGTTATAATTTCACAAGTTTAGCCTGTGAACAATAATAATAATAATATTATTAGATACTTACTAGCGGTCCGCCCCGGCTTCGCCCGTGGTGCACATTTCACAATAAAAGGTAGCCTATGTTTTTTCTCAGGGTCTAAAGATTGTCTGTGCCAAATTTCATCAAAATCGGTCCAGTAGTTTACGAACCTATTCATTACAATCAAATAAACAAACGAACAAAGTTTTCCTCTTCATAATATTAGTGTAGATAAAAAATGTTTTTTTTTTATGCAGCATCCTTAATTCATACTTATTGCGGTACCTATCTACAAAAATATCGTACTGCAAGTCTCGAATAAAACTGTATAAAACCAAAATAACCGAATTAGCCACTTGAGTTTTGGATCGCTTTTAGCAAACTACGTCCAACTAGCTTTGAAAATTTGAAGTTTATTTGGCAACCATTTAAAAGTTCGGAATGAATCCCGATAACCGTTAAAATTCGCCATTTCTGTTGCATTTCCATACTAAGAAAATACGACATCTATTCCGAGACATATTAGAGTATTTATATTTGGTTGATTAACCTACAAAAACGTATGTTAAAATCGTGAATGTAATTAATTTAATTTAATTTATGTACAATAAATTAATTTATTATTGCTATTAGAGAGACATTAATAAATGGTTATTTGAATTTTTAATTGGAAATAGAAAATATTATCATAACATACTTATTACTTATCACATCAAATATTATTTATAAACATTATTCACAACCCTTTTAGGTTATTTTATTTGAGAAAATTTTGTGAATTGTATACAAATTCAGTTAGACATTTCGATTTATATTTTGTCAACATAAATCACCTAAAAAATTATTACTTTCGTACTTTTAAATCCGTTCAATCCCTCAACCTTTTTATAAAAGGATTTCCTTATATTTTGCATAGACCTTAATATACTTAATGCGAACGAATATTAATGTACAATGCAATATTATTTCATTATTAAATTGATTTTAAAAAAGCACAATTTACTTTCTAACCAACTTCTCACATTAACAAATGAAAATCAATTATTTTTATAGTATTAAAATCTTCACATTGTATAATCAGAACACACCTTTGGTTGAATAAAGTTTTACAGTTTATCATCATACCTAATCCTATCAAATTTTATGTCTTTTTACGAAGAATAAAAACAGAAAATAAAATGATCGGATAATCAATTTTAAGACCAACGTTATCGTCTTTCCATTTTTTCCTTATGACTTTTATTTCCCAGAAGGTCTACAAAACGGAGAAAAGGCGGAAATAAAAAATGTTTTAGTACGGCTGTTAATTATCTTCGATCCTGTTTCATTCATAGAATAATTCATTCAAGTTGCTACACCAATTCAAAGGTTTGCTCATTCTCTGTAAACAATGATATTTAAATTATTCATTTTTCCTGTTGAAGAATTCGTGACCTAGTGACGTGAATTGATGTTTACAAGATGTGTTTAATAAATAGATATTTAATTCCGGTTCTAGATAAATAAGGAAACTTTGCTACGCATTACTAGGTGAGGTTTTTCATTACCAAAATTGTTGTATAATAATAATATAAAAATAAACTACAACTTCAGAAATATTATATATCTATGTTACCACACCACACAAACATTACCCAATTGTTTTAATGGACAAAACTTTGGATTAAGGCCACGTTTTAAATATAAATGACGGGGACACGGTTTTGGTTTTATTTCGTTATCTAAAAGAGTTAAACATAGTCTTGTATACGAAAGTAAGACAGCAGGTTTATAGTCACTGTAATCGGAAATAGACACGCTGTAACTAATAATTAAAATCCAATTATATATACAAAATATAAAAGTAAACATATGGGGTCGGGTTTTAATTACAGTAGGGCAATGTAATATTTTTTCAGCATTTGACACAATAATAATAGACTCATTTCAGCCTCGGCGGTTGGTCTTGACTGATTTTTATGTATTAAACATTTTCATAAAACTATTTCAGGACAATTTTCACACAAGGCACGATCTTTACTTATATATTTTTAAATAAATACTTATATAGAAAATTGTAAGCATTGACTTTGTACTCTCAGCTCCTAAAATCTGTAACCAAAAACAATTAGCTAAAGCTCTTACAAAAATGATTGATGTCCACATACAAAAATGATTACGCAGACGATATTTAACACACTACTGTAAACCTTATAACAGCTTATAACATTATCGTGACATATTTCAAAGCTTCAATCATGATGGGGTTACGAAAGAAAAACAATGGAAAGTTTATCTTTGTTCCTGTTTTTTTTTGGGGCTCATAAGCGGCTTCGATGATTTTCCATTAAGAAAATCGATGGTGTATTTCTTCACTTGACGTTTTTAAGATTCTAAGAAATCTATTACCTATCTATATTTTTTTTTATTTTGCTTATAGAAAACCCATGTACAATTTGCTTTTTTACAAAAAGTTGTCATTTTTTATTTATTATTGCTGTCATTAGCGAGCTAGGCACTGCATGACTCGAATTATATACTAATATGTTTTTACATTTTTACAATTTGATTAAATAGCAAAACGAATAGATACTTAATAGTAAAATTCACCTGTGACCTTTCTGATTGACGACATTCAATGACTATTATATTATTTAATGAATTAAGGTGATAGGTGTTCTCTTTAATTTTACCATTATAAGAATATTTATAGCTAACAGTTTTAGTACAAAGAACGGCTACGAACCCACCCTTTACCCACCCTTATAACCAAACTTGAAAATAAAGGTATCAGAGGGACTCCACTTAAACTTTTTAAGAGCTACCTACTAGGCCGTAGTCAAAGTGTTAAAATTGAAAATCTAACAAGTAATTATTCAGACATAACATTTGGAGTTCCACAAGGAAGCGTATTGGGTCCAACACTGTTTTTAATTTATATTGATAGTTTATTGAATCTAAATATTGAAGGAGGTCAAGTCTTCTCATATGCTGACGACACTGCTATAGTTTTTACAGGTTCATGTTGGGAGACTGTTTTTAATTTAGCTGAAAAAGGACTTTTGGTAGTAGCCAAATGGTTAAAAATAAATCTCTTAACATTGAATGTTAAAAAGACCAATTACGTATGTTTTTCATTAAATAAGAGAACTCAACCAAAAAGTAGCCAAACTTTAAAAATACACCAAGATTGTACAGGAAACTCAATGAGCTACAGATGCGATACTCTTGAGCGATTACGTTCCGTTAAGTATCTGGGAGTCGTTATCGATGACAGGCTTTCGTGGCATGATCAAATTGATTTTGTTAACGGAAGGCTCCGCAAACTTATATGGGTTTTTAAATTACTGCGTGATGTGGCTACAGTAAAACTATTAAATCAAGTATATTTTGCTCTGGCTCAATCTATACTCAACTATTGTATTTCAATATGGGGCGGTGCCAATAAATCTAAAATAATATCTCTTGAGAGGGGCCAGCGATGCTTATTGAAGGTCATGTTCCACAAACCAACTAGATTTCCTACAGAAGATTTATATAAACATTGCGGTCTCTTGTCTGTTAGAAAATTATATATTTTAAACTCTGTCTTAAAAACTCACAAAAACCTGCTATTTAATCCTACGCTTGATTTTGGAAGAAGAAATGATATTATTAAAATTCCGCATACTAAAACATCCTTTGCTAAAACACAATTCGCTGCTCAATCTTCAAACTTGTATAATAAAATAAATAAAAAATTAAATGTAGGTAAATTGCTCAATAAAAACTGTAAAAAAGTATTAACGGAATGGTTGAAACCCTTAAGCTACTCAGATACCGAAGCTTTGCTCCAATATAAAAAATAAACGTGCTGTCAAACACACACACACACACACACACACACACACACACACACACACACACATGCACACACACACTCATACAGATATTTTATTAAATTCTTTCTTTTCTTTTGTGTTTTTGCATTGAATTCATTCATATTGTTTTATTTCTGTTTCTGTGTCTAATAGTGTTAAGGAAGAGCGGAACCTCCTGACACAAGCATTTATTTGCTTACTAGGAGTGTTCCAATCACAAATAAGTTAAGGACCTATTGTAAAAGGAAGAAATAAATAATTTGAATTTGAATTTGAACAATAAATAAGAGAAGCCAAGGCATGAGAAATCAATATAAAACGTCGTAAAATTTTATTTTCACTTGATGGTACTGCATTTATAAATAAATATTAAAAAAAATATTAAAATAGCCCAGCAAAAAGCAAAATAAACTAAGAATTCGGAAGCATTAGTGATAGTTTTCATTTCTACTCTACTACTTAATTTTTACTCACTCGAAACTTCAATTCAATTAACAACAAAACGTCTACATGTGTTATACCTATTTTGAATGAAAGCAATACATTTCCTACATTAAATTTATATGTGTTAATACAATTAAGAGAAACGCGTTTCATACCCAAAACTTTCTTATTGAATTCAAGTCACGCAAACATCGTCCTTTCATGACAAACTAATTAGTCAAGTGTTAACTATCTGCTTAAAGTTGTATAGAACATTGGAATATTTCAGAAGATATTATGCGTTATGTTGTATTCATAACGATAAAGAAAAAAATTCAATCATAAAAACCTAAGAATCATACGCACTAGCTGTGCCACGCGGTTTCACCCGCGTGGGCCCGCTCCTGTTGGTCTTAGCGTGATAATATATATAGCCTATATTACTCGCGGATAATGTAGCTTTCGAATGGGGAAATAATTTTTAAAATCGGTCCAGTAGTTTATGAGTAAATCAAACAAACAAACAAAGTTTTCCTCTTTATAATATTAGTGTAGATGAGCATACAGCAAAACACTCAAAAACTAGTAGTGTCTTCGTGTCAACAGCACTCTGTTGAGCAGCAGCTCAGCTCAGCAAGCTCAGCATGACGATATAAAAATTAGGTTTGAAATTTTTTTATTAATAAAGCTAATCGTTTTGCCTAATCATTTTTTCCACTCTACATCATGCTAGTCTTGCCTTCGTTGTTTATATAATATTAATATTACAGTTTATTAGCGATTGAAAATCATCAAAGTAAATGGTTATAGTAACATACCTTTTCCTCCTGAAAAAAAGATGTAGTATGGCTGTAAGATTAAATTGCGTTCGTTCAACCGAATTTTATTGACATTTCACGTATACGTTTTTTGTTGCATACTCCAAATAATAATAGAAGCGGAAAGTTTCAATTAATTAACTCAGGTGCCGTTTTAACTGCAACACAAAGGTGGTATTTATTAAAAAAAGCTTCATTTACATTTCATATTTCAAGACTTTCTACAAATATTATTTGATTTTGATACAAAACTGCAATTGATATTATATACAATTAATATTATTTGAAAGTGCTAGGCTACACAAAATGATTCCACTTTGTGGTATTCATATATGAACATACCAAGAACTGAAGTGTACCTATGTGGAATCCAATAGAATATTAACGAAGTAATTATTATTACACGTGTCTTAATTTCATCAGACGCTTCTGTTAAACGGCCTATTTCTAGGTATAAATCAAAGTCAGAGCAGTTGGTATAATCTTAGCCGCATGTTTCCGCCAATAATCTCAAGGATTTCTGAAACCGTTAACATTTTACTTCATCTTGATTATATTTACGTATAACGTATACAATATACATTATATTTTATAGCTGAAGTTGTGGCTCCGTTATGAGGAACTGTGAATGTCTTATCATCAT
Source organism: Colias croceus (assembly GCF_905220415.1). Taxonomy (NCBI): domain Eukaryota; kingdom Metazoa; phylum Arthropoda; class Insecta; order Lepidoptera; family Pieridae; genus Colias; species Colias croceus. Next base: position 3,450,377 of record NC_059552.1, on the reverse strand, counting down.
CATCAGCCCATAATATTCCCACTGCAGGGATGTCACATGTCAAGCTTTTGATTCTTCGACATGTCTATTTCCCGGCGATGTTTTCACAATGGTGATGTTATCCACATGCGCAGATAAATTGAAAAATAAATATATTGCACGCTCACCTGGTCTCGAGCCCCGTCTTTTCGTAAATCATAAATCAAACAAAACCGATTTCATAAATCAAAAAGTCGGGAGTTCGTTGAACATGCAAAAATTAATAATAAAATGTATGCCTATTAATGAACATCGAATTAAGTATTACATTAATTTGTTTAGTATATTTTTGTGTGCATAAAGTAAAAAGTAATAAAATATAGGTACGATGTAAAATACCTATAAACAAGGCATCCTCAAAATAATTATATTAAGATAAAGATTGTAGAGAGCGATGACATCAATTTTCTTTGTCGAAAACAAAATTTATCATTTCACACCTCCTCGTGGAATTTTGTAACTCTGAAAATAATAAGAGCGTTTTGAGGATATTACAGTCACAATCTGTTACAACTGAAGTTTGAATTTAAACAATATTATATTTATGGTATTACAATATCAACAAACTTTAAAGAATAAATAAATATGAAATAGAATTTGAGTTGAAACGTTTGATGAAGCATACCTATTTTATAAATTGTTAATTTACAGGAAGTTACATATTTTTTTTATCCAAAGTAGTAATTTCAAAATCCACTTAAAATTTAAACAAAATTAACCCATCTTAATAGAACTCATTAAGTACTATTATGAAGTCTAGACTGCAATGGTATGTAGCAATAATTTGCAATGTAGTCGTATACACATTTAATACTAAAACAGTAAGTAATCTATAATATAAAAATGAATCGCAAAATGTGTTGGTAAGCGAATAACGTTAACGTTGTTCATAACTCGAGAACGGCTGAACTGATTTCGTTAATTTTTTTTTAAATATTCCTTGAAGTATGAGGGTGGTTCTTATGGAGAGAAAACGTAAACATGTACCACGGGAAGCCGGGGCGGACCGCTAGTTTTCAATAAATATTAATAACATAATTTAATTCATAATATTATTAAATTTTTGTTTCACGATTTTATTGAACAATTAAATTACACTGAAATTTTAAATGATTTAACTGAAATTGAGCTGACGCGCCTTACAACTAATAAAGAAGTGCTGGTATTATACTTAATTAAATAGCACACTTTTCTAAGAAAATAAATTATTTCTATACATGGAGATAATTAACTAATGTTATTGAAACATTATGCAAAAAGTTAATTTGTACATCAGTACGATTTGTGGCGTGAATTCGGTATATAAATGAATAAACAATATTAATTGTTTATCCGTTAATATACTGAATTCACGTCAAACACATTTTTCATACTGATTGGATAATAATAAATCTCATGTATAATTGCTCTATAGTTTTTGTTGATACCAATAACACGTCATCGTAGAAATATAATTAGGTAATGTTAGCAAAAAGTTTAATAACATTTTTGGATGTAAGAGACCTAGATATGTTTTTGCTTTAGTATCTACCTACGTATGCAGTAGTTACTCTTTTTAGTTTTTCACGTATTATATTTATCTACATTTACGAACATTTTAGAACATTAAATATTAATTTGTTTGAACGTTTTAAATTATTAACTTTTACCATATAACAAAAAAAATATTTTTTTATTCTATTTGTCAATCCAAAGTCGATTGGGTCAACAATGTCTTAACCTACGTTAAGTTGATTATAATTAATGTTATCGTGAATAGGTATCGTGTAAAAATCTATTTATTTTATACTAGTGGTCCGCCCCGGCTTCCCCCGTGGACCGTGGTACATATTTCGCAATAAAAGGTAGCCTATGTCCTTTCTCGGGTATCAAAATATCTCCATATCAAATTTCATGCAAATTGGTTGGCCTAAACTACTAGGCGTGATTGAGTAACAGACAGACAGAGTTACTTTCGCATTTATAATATTAGTATGGATGAAAAATTCGTGTTAGTTTCACCCCTTATTACTTACGAACGGGTGATCGGTTTTTAATGATATTTTTGCTCGATATCTCTCAACTTCGGAGGATAGTAACTTATAAAGAATTTAAAAATAAATTATAAAATATATAGCCGGGTGAAGCCGGAACGAACCGTACTACGTCTTCTAAAAGTTTCAATAAGGCAAGTTCAAAGCTGTTAGTGATTCGTTCAATTAAAGTTGAGTAATGTCTATCAAACAATTAATTGTTTTTTAACCCATTACAACTTTGTGTAAGGCATCTATTTAAATATAAGGAAATGTATGAAAATATAAATTAATATGTAATAATTTACAAATAACAATGGATCTGTATAAAACATATTAACATTATAAGTGAAATCTATCAAATTAGTACATGATAAAACAAGACAAAAGTGTGCGATACGTAAACTATACGTAAACAAATAAAATTAGATTAAATTGAGAAGTAATTTTATAATTATTTTTTATGTTTAATAACATTTTTTACTGAAAATTTGAAATATGTCAACTCCAAACCCCTTAAACGAGAAGTTTATAAATAAATGTACAAAATCCATAATCTTCTTAACAATAAGCTTTGGATTCATTAGTTAAATCTTCTCATTATTTGTCGTCCAATAAATGCGAGATCACGTTTTGTGACGTTCGATAATGATAATCTTTCAAAAGCTGTGAATAGTAAACAGCTGATCTTCAATGCATAATATTTTATTCAATTATTGCGTATAAAGGAAGATTCCCTATAAAATACGGTTTGATTTACATCTCATTTCTACGTAAATCATTCATTCTTTTCTTTTGACATAGCCATATTTCCCTAACCACATAGATAATACTGTTTCGTTTGATATGCATGTGTTCCACTTCATAGGTTTAAATCTTTTTATATAATCAGGCACACATACAGATGTGCACACTGCACAGCTCTAGCACAGGCTAGAGTCTGTTTTGAATTCGATTTCGAGTATGCAACCAAAAATGAAACATAATCTAGTTCTCTTTAATGTGTCTAGACATAATATGGTTGATTTTACGTAAATTTGATGAAATAAATAGTAATTTAATAAATAAAATCTTTATTTGAATTCATACATTAATATGTTACAATAGATTCGGGTTCAGGGCCCCTTACTAGGTATAACCTGTATTAAAGCAATCATAGTCTGGTTAAAAAAAATTTGATCCATTTTCCATCCATTTAGAAGTATAGATAAGCAAATTCCCGGAAAGACGTATTCAGTTTACCTCTCGTAGGCGTTTAATAAAATGTGTTCATATAATTTGCAAAATAAAAACTAGACACACAAAATTTTATGAACATCTTGAGGTGTTATTATACTGGCGTTAATATAGTTGCACGTGCCTTTGACTCGAGGGAGCACAAAATCGTAGAAGTTTCAAGAATGCTTTGATTCGCTTTCCCATACATGCGCCGCTTTTGGAGTTTCAAGAATGATTTAATGTGATCCTGCCAAATAAAAAGTTATTTATTGATAACTAGGTTTCCACCTGCGGCTTCGTCCGCGCCGTCAAAGAAAACCCCGCATAGCATCCCGTGGGATTTCCCGGGATAAAAAGTAGCCTATGTCCTTTCTCGGGTATCAAAATATCTCCATACCAAATTTCATGAAAATTGGTTTAGTAGTTTAGGCGTGATTGAGTAACAGACAGACAGACAGAGTTACATTGGCATTAATTATATTAGTATGGATAATATTAGAATCAAAATACGCATTATTTATATAGGTATAATTAATTAACTGAATATGATCATAGAATATTACTATAATTGTAAGTTTCTTCGTTTATATAAAAACTTATAAAAACAACTTCTAGAACCTATCCTTCCTTACTATGTAATAGAAACACATAATATACGAACGTAGTCCTAATGGATTGTATTTTTCTTTGTGCCTAAACATAATTAGGCAGCGAAAGAGTACTTTTTACTTGGAGTAATTATTGCCGCGATGAAACAACAACACCGTAGAAATTTCCTCGGGCGAAGCCACGGGCGGTATGCTAGTATTTAATAAGAATGTCTCCGTAATAGATTGTCACATGTCACGCTACTTATCTATATAAATGACCGTTGGAACAATGTAATCAAAATGTAATGAATGTGTATAACTTATATACCTTTTTCTTCTACTTTCGCTTTGAAATTATATATCGATGCGTAAAAGTCCAATATGTCCAATACATAATTATTTACTTAAATTCAAACCAGTTTTTTAGATTATCAACCACATTAGAATTATAATCAACTAAGCTAAGTAATCAGTTTGGAAGGTTCGTAACAAAATAGCATTCTCATAATATATTTAGCCTACCGTTAAATTAATCTCTTACAATTTAGTCTGAGGTTAGGACTCCATTTAAATTAGGATAGGACTGACATCAGGAGGATTTTATCTCGTAAACTCTATTAAGGTTATGCGTATTGTTAGAAAGTTTTATATACCTATTTCAATGTGAACTTTTGTGAAAATCATTAATGTAGGTTATTCTTGTACATGTATAAACACAACACAAAACTTTGTTTAATGGGATGCTAAGAACAAAATGTTCATTCCCAAAATACATAAATACACATTGTCTAATTCATCTGATACTACAGGCTTTGTATTATGTTAATATAAGTAGATCAATTATCAGTAGTGACGACTAGAACATTTTCTTCATGCTTCCGTATTATTATTTATCTTAATATATAAATAAGTACCTATTGAATGTTGATTAAAATGTCCCATGAAATTTTCACAAAAGTCAATAAAACAATGGACTGATGGTCTTACTCATTAAAATGTTTGCAATAATCCGGAAAAGATTTTTAGGGGAAGAAAAATTGGAAAAGTTGGTCGGAAATTTTTAAATTGGAAAATCTCAAAATATTTTATAATAGGGTTTCAAGAAGAAGTATATTATCTTTTTTCTTACAGATACTTAATAAAATATAAAATTGGACACACGATTACAAAAATATGGAATCGATCTTACAATATGCTGACTACATACTTAAGCATAGAACTTTTGTAAGACGCAACCTTTTCAGTTATCAAAAAAGACCTTTGTACGAATTATTCCTAAAATATCATTTTTGTACCGTTGAAATATTTTATTTTATTGGTATGAATGATTGACAGCTCAGACAGTTGAACGTCTTTGGTCTAGTTCAATTATATTTAGAAGTGTAAAGGTGAATATAAATCGTTGTCATTAGATACGTATCTACCATCAAAGAGTCATCATTATCGTAGAGGTATAATACAAAAATAATCAAATAGCGTTGATCAAAATCTAGAATAAGACAAAAAGATACTCAATGATTTCATAATCCTTATTGTATTAACTTCTATTAAGTCAAAATAAGGAAAGAGTTCACCTTCCTACTCTTCTTAGAATCGTCCATAATAATAATATATTAGATTCATACAGTTAGTCATACATCACACAACACAAAGTAATTGTGATAAGTTGGAAATTCCAAGAACTGTCTTAACCACTTATTGGAGAAATAAAGTATTTCCATTTAGGGCTGATTTTTCAATCCTTGGTTAAAACTTATTCATCGAATAACGTGTTATACTACCATTTCAAAAATGTTTTCGAATTGTCCGTATATGACAGTTTACAGGTGACATTTTAAAATGTTCCTGTTATACTTTAATGGTCGGATAAATTTTAATCAAGGATTGAAAAAACGGCCCTTAATTTCATTACATTTATTTTGTCGTAATAAAACTGCCGCTTCCTAAATTAATTAAGCTAGCACAGAAGTGAGATTAAACCCACGCAGTATGATTTCAATATTTACAAAGGCTGAAAATATTACCTCAGTTTTTGGGTTATGAATATACAAACACTCACTTCCTTTTTGGTTTGTGGTTTCCGTAGCTGGAAAAATGTTAGTGTGAATCCAATATTGGCAAAACGTTGGTATAACTATTAATTTTTCATTTCACTTCAAAACAGGATGTTATCACCACAAATAAATATAATGTGAGTAAAGGCTTGGAAAATAACGATAAGTATAATTATGTGTTTCTAATGAATACATTGGGGAAACATAACATGATATTTTATTGGGCTATAAGCATTTAATACTGTATTGAGATGCGTGTTCACTTAACATATTTTTTATTAACATATGTATATTATTCGATAATAGGTTAAGTTATTCTAGAGTTTATTTCACATCTAGAAGTATTCGAAATATCAAATCTTTCTATATAAATATTATCATTTTATCCAAGACTTGTTTTTTTCTTGTTATTTAGATAACGTTATATGCGTTATAAACATATACATCTCCAGATTTTTCATTTGAAACGTATTCACGTGTCCGTAAGATATGTGACCTCAATTAAAATTCAGTATAGACAACACATTCTGATTAAAACTGAAACAAAAGATGAACGTTTAATTAAGAATCCGAGTGTCCATCGATTTTCGCAATGAATACTCCATGGTAACAGCTCAAGTGCACAACAAATAACACGTGAACACTGTTTGTTTACAGATATACTGAGAATTTTATTAAATACACTTATTAGATAAGGTTTTTCTAACGTTTGAATTATCTACGAAAAAACAGCGTTGTTTTGATGAGTTAATAAGAACGCGTTATTAATTACTAGATTTCCGCCCGTGGCTTCGCCCGCTTCAAAGGAAAACCCGCATAGTTCCCGATCCCGTGGGATTTCCGGAATAAAACCTATCCAATCTGTTAATCCAAGTTACTCACTATATTTGTGCTTAATTTCATTGTAATCGGTTCAGTAGTATTTGCGTGAAAGAGTAACAAACACACACACATCCTCACAAACTTATGCATTTATAATATTAGTAGGAAGTAGGATATTGTATTGGATATTACGACGCACGTATTTGTTTTTCTTATCTAAAAAATATAATCTAAACTATGTAATATTTTAAAACATATTATAGGTACATACAAAATGTAGGTAAGCTTTTTGAATAAAAACTGGATTTAATAACATCAATGGTGAGACAAAAATATGGAAAGATAATATGAAATGATTCAAAGGAATTATCGTTTTTTGCTATCTCATTATTTCAGCGATAATTATTATACATCATTAAGATTCTTTGATTATCTCTTACTCGTAATGTGTTTAAGGAAATTCATATAGATTATAATTGACCTCATTAAATTCATTGACGCAAATTGTACAATTATATGTTTAAACAATGACATAGTTTATTAAAAGTTAAGTCCCGTGTCCCCAAGTGGGGTAGGTGTATGCATTATCCATACATCTGTTTCACTGATCGATTTTTCTTTAGGGACAAGTAGGTGATCAGCCTTATGTGTCCTGCTAGACCGAGACATTTTTTTTTATTCGTCTCCACCGGGAATCGAACCCATGCCCCCTCGGTTCTACGCTCACGCGTCAACCACTGTACCAAGGAGGCGGTCAACATAGTTTATTAGGCTTATATTATTACTATATTTTTACGAATTAAGTTAAAGGATGCTTTAAACGCAAATTTTAACGCAAAATATAGCACTCTATATACTTAAACTGTTTTATGTTCTTTAACTTCTAAATATAAACCCTTCTCGTAAAGTAAGCTTATGTATAGGTGTGAAACTAAAATAACATCACATAAACATATTATTACGTTCTATACTAATTAGTATAGTAGTAAGTATTTGTACGTGACAAATACTTCTTAATTTGTGAATTTATAGCCTCGTTGATAGCAATTAGCAATCCTTATGTGTATCTTTGCAGTGACACTAAAACAGTGTCTAAATGTGTTAAAAATCCACACATAAAAGAGAATAAGTGTTAAATAATTCAAAGTTCTATATTAAAATCAAATGAATTTATTCAATAAAACCCTTCTATAATATGTAGAATGTACAACTATTCAAATATTGTTTTATGTTTGCACACTTACTCAGTAAGAACCTTGACCTATGGAAATAACGCCCTACAGTAGGTCCTATTCGTTGCGCTGTCTTATTATATAGATAAAAAGATGGATTGTAGACACCATCCAATTGCATAGGATGTGAAATAAAAAATTGTGCACAGAGATTAGATTTTAATTAATTTAGACCTTAATATTGTGCGTTTGTATAGGAAGTGACTGGATAGGCATCTTAACTTGTATAATATTGAAACTAATAGCCCGTACACGAAGGTGTCTATTATATTAAGTATTTAAGTAAGTTGATAATTAATAAACCACAATATTAATTTTATTTTTAATCTTCTTAGTTATTTAAGACAAAGTTAGCCAAAGAAAGCGTCGTAAGAAGTATACCAAAAAGTGTATTTTAAAACATATTTATCATTTAATTTATAAATAAATTTTCAATAGTCATGTCATGTCACGTTGGAGTAATAAAATGCATAACTCGTCCGTAATATATTGCATTTCTACTCGGGCTCGTATATTTTCTTGCTTCGAAATGAATAACGTACTGAATATGGAAAATTGTAGAATGTAGACGCCTTCATGTTGTATCTGTACTCTTTAACGTCATTATATATATGGTAACCTTCTTTACAAATGACATCATAAGAAAATGAAAATAATTCGAGTCGGAATTTCTTATAAATTGCACGCCCGCATTCGAAGTAGCTATTCGTAGAACGAAACGGTAAAATTACCAACGTAGTTTAATATTGTAAAGTTTTGTAAAGATAGTCTAAGACTTATAGTTGGTGATAATATTAGTTAGTTAAATCCCAAACTCAAAGAAATTTCTGGAAACATGAATATTAGACTGCTGACCTGCCCCCCCTAGCCAAGTGATTTTCTGTTAGCGTAGCGTTCAATAGAATAGACTACGAATGTATGAGAATGACGTAGGCTGTAGATACGTTTATCTACAGCTTACGTCAATCTCATACATTCGTAGTCTATTCTATTGAACGCTACGCTAACAGAAAGCCACTTGGCTAGGGGGGCAGTTAACTTGACTTCGCGCGAACTTTAAATAATCGTTCAGTTTTCAGAAATTTTCCAGTTTTCTGCACAATTTTCTTAATTCTTCAGTGAAGTACATTCTCCAAGTATAAAAAAAGGGAAAGGATGTAGTCTGTAGTCTGGGCACTAACTTATAGATATCTCGGTAAGTTAATAATGCGAAAGTGTCTATCCTACGTAATAAATTAACCTTATTCAAATCAAAGATCGTCTTAACCCTTAGCTGGTATCGCTAAACTTGGCCAACTTAACTGGTATCGGGGGTAAAAAAAGACCCCATGAGAAAATTAAAAAAAAATTGTTATAAAAACAAGTTCATTACTTTTTAATACTCATTTATTAATTATGTAACTCTTATAGTAAGCATTTAACGACAATATAGTGCTCTATAAAGTAATTAACCATACTAAATTTTCAAATCAAATTATATCCTATTTTTGGTTTAATTTTAGTGATGTTCACTTTGAGATCCATAAATTCTACAAAAACTAAAAATTAACATAAAACATATTCTAGCTATAGTTTTCTTATATAGTCTAAATAATAAAAAAATAAACTTTTATCAAATAACATAGAAAACAAAAAAAAATGACAACTTATATGTACCAGTAACAAAATTCTTAGTAAAATTTCCAACATTTAGAAAATATGATCGCTGTTCACCAGAGGTATGACTAGCTGCTTTTTCTTCATCATCATCTCCTCCGCTACTACTATCAGAACTTGAAGTTGAGGAGTCAGCTTCTAACACACTCTCTTCAGAACAAGTAGCTATCTCTGCTTCCTCACAATCACTTATTTGTTCATCATCACTTACAGAAGCAGCTGCTTTTCTTCTTTTTCGTCATCTAATAATTCAGCTATTTGATCGTCAGTCAAAAAACTCTCCATAATGATCGTTTATAACTCAAAAAATAAAGAAAATAATTTTAGAATAAATTCAGACAAACTTACACAAATGGTATCGGGGGTGATTTTTGGCCCCAGCAGTGTACGTACCTCGGCCCCTTGTAACAGAAAAGTAACACTTGTACGTCGTCCGTCTCACGCCCGAGATGTTATGAGATTAGCTAGATGAACAAGAGTGTAAGTTATAACACTAAAAAGTTATGACCAAAATTTCGTTGCACTGGGGTAATTTTTGACCCCCGATACCAGCTAAGGGTTAATATATATGAACAGTTTTTGAACACAGTCTGGTCATTAAAATTATTAATAGTAATCGTATCGTTCCTTTCCTTCATTACCGCCAAGTTTCTAGTTATAGAATTGACTGATCCAGTATAAGCTAACACAATCAAAAGTATGTTATTATACCTACATACTAAGTTAAAGGTAATATTAATGATTAAAATAGTTTAAGAGATAGCAGAGTAATCTCAGGAAGTAGAACATATTTCAAACAACGTTTAATATGGCTTCCAACATGAGAAAGCCATTACCTGGAATTATAAAGAGCTGAAACAACGGAAAATTTTATGAAGTTTTATCTTATTTTTCTTTCTTCGAACTTGTGGGTACTACCTGCATCGTCTACAGAAAATCTCCACATTTAATACAATAATATAAGCGGTCTTTCAGCTGGCTAAGTTGATGTTTTTACTACAAAGGACCCTTGAATTAAGATTTCCACGTAGAAAATGTACTAAAAAAATCAGAGCAAAATTTCAAATTCACGACACGTGTATTCTAACTCACACAATTGCCTTGGGAAAGGCACAAAGAACTCATAACGAGGGAATCTCATCATAATCCCTGATACATAATACAACGGATAAAAAAAGCATTTTTAACAGTTGCGTGAACATAATATATTGTAGGAAATATTAAAATTATTGTATGTTTGATGTTATGTTTTTATAATAATATCTAGTATTTTAATTGGTAAATAAGGATCGAAGCCACGGCAATGATTGAAACACGGAATTTCATCATTTAAAAAATTCAATTATTATAATAACCTGAGATACTTTTAAAAGACGTTCGTTTAATATTGACTAATTTAATATCATAAATTTAAAAATAATATTATTTTCAATTTTCGACTTCGAAATAAGTGTAATGAAGTACTGCAGCTCAACTGCTCAACGCAAGTGTCTGTTGTAATAATTTGTAAATAAATTGTTCATTTTGAACATGAGAATAATGACTATAAATCAAATTTCAAATTGCCGAAATTTTTCCGCCCCTAACGCGAAGTGTAAAATAATATCACCAACCCATTATCATAATTAATAAACGAAATTCGATATTCCTATTAACTCAAGGTAAAAAATTCCCAATTAAAATTCTCTGTTCCCAACATTAAAGTAAACAATCTCATTTAAACATAGTGGCAATAAAAACCCTTTTAGAGAAGCCCATCAATCTCTGCCACGCTCTAGAATCTAGATGCAAAAATAAAAGGATATACGCCGCTATAACTGTTTCTATATTATTAAAAGTTTACTCAACGGTAAACATTATCAATGTTAACAATGTTTAGATTTTGGAAGCTCAGAGGTGACAGATTCGATCTTGATTCTTGAAGGAATTAAGATGAACCTAGCCGAATGGAAAGGGGCTGATAATTGTTTATCAAACCTGATAGTGTGTCCATTGAAGCAAATTAATCGTCTCAATGTGTTAGCTAAGATATCAGATTTAGTACTCCTAGGTGATTGCAATAGTGTGGGTAACCTTTAACACAAAACAGGAAACGTTTAATAGAAAATTATAAGGAAATATAATATAATTCATAAATTAATGTGGTGAATTATACTGAAATCTCAGAACAGCTTAGAATCTTTAGACAGCATAATATATACGAACTATAAATAAACTAGCATTCCACACGCAGCTTCGCCTGCTTTGTAGGAAACTTAACAAATTAATTATATACTTGAATCTTCTTTGAGAACCACTCTATCTATTAAAAAATTACATCAAAATCGGTTGCGTAATTTTAAAGAAATATGGACACAGACAGCGCGGAGCGTCTTTGTTTTATACTATGGACATATAAAATGTAATTTATAAACGGCCCCGAATTATACTGAAAGCTCATAATAGTTTGGATACACATGGCAGAAGGTTAAATTAAATTTACTTCCCATTAGCAAAATAAAGTTTATAACTTGAAATGACACAGGACATGTTATTTCGGTATCCGACATTGTTGACCCCGAAGTAAGTCGGTACAGCCCCCCTAGCCAAGTGGTTTTCTGTTAGCGTAGCGTTCAATAGAATAGACTACGAATGTATGAGATTGACGTAAGCTGTAGACAAAAGTATCTACAGCTTACGTCAATCTCATACATTCGTAGTCTATTCTATTGAACGCTACGCTAACAGAAAGCCACTTGACTAGGGGGGCAGGTCGCGTCAAGTAAAAAGAACGCTGACGGATGGCTGCGCATTGGCGATCGGTCTATTTGGTGTTATGAGGTGGTATAAGAATAACAAATAGGTAATTGCGAAGCCACGATTCGCGAGCCTAGTTCAAAAATAAAATAATCGGCACATAGCTTTCGTGCAAAACTCGATCCATGTCCAAACACACCCCATCACTTTCATTCAGCGTTCTTTTTACGTGACGCGTACTGTAAAGCTGGTTTGTTTCATTCTTTATATGTATTAAAAATTGTCCGTGACAAAAAACTTAACATAAAACTGGGCCGCGAGCTGAAAAAGATTGGGAATCCTTGGTCTAGTCAGTTCTTATTACTATCTGCGTAAACTCAATGTTCAAGTTTATAACTCATAGTAGAAATGCGCACTTCGCAGTATTCACAAACGAAAATTTTGATTAGTTTAAAATAAAAAAATGTAGGTACTTTAAAAACAATACAGACAGAGTCACCTAGCGGTGCAGAAGCCGTAGCAACTAATCGTAATTTTCAGCATTGTTCAGGCTTTTACATTAATTTGGAGGAATCACTATAGATGGCGATTTTAATACATTTTGGTACGTTTGTTACGGGTGTAAATTCCGTTGATGTATTCATACGGATTTTCTTTTAGTTTGTGGAAATGTGAATAGATGGCGTTATTTTTAATAACATTTATCTACGATAACTCTGCCATCTATGATCTATATAAAATCATTGGAAACTGGTTATCTGAATAGGTAAAAATATTTGTGGTAGTGGCCATAATTTGTGTTATTCTCAGTAGATTGCGTGATAAAAAGTTCCTATAAAAGCCAAAATTCGTCCTAATACACTTTTCATTATATTATAATAGTCCCACACATTTTACATATCGCCATTAAACATGAAATAATATTTTTATCAGAAAAAATAGGAATAATAGTAATTTCATGTACAATGTTACAACATATAAATAAACTAATTTATAACTTTTCTAGTTTAAGATTATTTATGAAAAAAAAGTACGAATATGTAGTTATTTTATTTATTACTACAATTACCTATATTGACATTGTAAAATATTTATTTATGATATAGATATGTCAATATTTTCGTAGAGTCAAGAATATCAGTATGTATCATAATTTGCAGGCACGAGATATCGTGTTGCTATTTTGGGCGTAATTTGCAAAGCTGGATAAAATTATAAGCACCGCCTACATACTTCGTGTTTTTATGGATTTAGCAAGACTAAGCTGCTTCTTAATCAGAGGATTACGGAAATATAATTCCATTAGCAAAACCTCTTAAAATGGGCGGTTAACCTCGCAGCCTCGGTAAGCCGCAAATTGAGGTTACCTACTTGAACTGTATTGCTTAGATACGTGTATTTAATACCGTCAGATTTACTTTAAAATATATAAATTCTACACTGTATTGTAAACAATCTAATGTTGTTGATATTTAAAACAATTTACTGGAAAGTTTTTTTGATAAACCTTATTGAAAATGAAATTAGCTGTGATTTATGTGATTGTGGCGTACAGCAGCTCAATATATTATTAATATTTTTTGGTTTTACTTTTTTTTCAATCAGAATTTATAATAACAAATTTTAGCCATCCTATAATTGAAGATACACAATAAATTATTTTAATACGCAATTAAAATAATTGAGTATTTTCCTAGTGTCAATATTAGATAATATTATCATAAGTATAGACAGCTACGTTTACGTTAACAGCAGTTTAATACACAACATTGGTAAGTATCATAAAGGGCTATACCTTACAATTTACATCATTTCCCCATGGGTCAATGGGTATTTACCCCTTCGTACGCGAGTCACGAGTGAGAATCCCTTGGTACGTGAATAGGGATAGTACAGTAGGCGGCAAAGAAGTTGGCCAGGTTTTAGTGTATAAGTTTTTGCATCAAATTCATTCAATTTAAAAACATTTAGAAACGGTTTTGAGTCGTTCAAACACATATTTAAATTTTTATTACCATTATTTCATCGTGAAGGTGGTGTAGGTCAATTAAGCGGAATAAAGAGTGATTGATTTATTGCTTGTTATTAGATACGCTGGAAGAAAATAAAGTAACTTCTAGTTTTTCATTTAAAAAAGCTTTTCTTGCAAACGAAAAGAAAAAAAATAAAATAGCTAGGGTTACTATAAAAAAAAAAATACAAACTCTCCTGAAATAAAAAAGAATTACTAATTAAAATGTATTAAATTAATAAAATTGCAATAACTTGTATTTAATTGTGTTTGTTTTACGGAAGGAATTCGTGAAAAAGTTTGGGCGCATCAAACTACGTTGCCAATTTACGTGCCGCGCACTGTACTGAATGTAGGAAAACGCTTCCCCACAATACGATGGAAACCTAGATACTTGAACCCTTGTGAATTCATAATGATGATAGTGGCCAGTATGGTTTTATTCCATTTCAATTGACCACGCACGATTTAATTGTTTTGTGATGGTCATTTCGTTTTATTTTGTTTACATATTTTTAATATCTAAATAGTGTTTGTAGTATTACAACATTATAATTTAAGCGAAGACTAAGGACTAGGATTATTTTGTTTTACTTTTAAACGTTTATAATTATTCAGTAGACGAACCTTAATTGAATTCATAGTTTTCCATACGTTTCTATATTTATAACAAATATTCTAGTATAAATAGAATTCAGATTATAGAGTTTTTAAATTAGAAAAGCATAGACTTTACCTAGCGCCACAATTTTCACTGATTTCTGTAGTGTTGCTTAACCAAGAATTTGCATTCTTAACTTAGTTAGGTATCTCAAACTAAATGTATATTTCACGGAAGCTGTGAATTGTGCATTGAAATGCAAACCGGGAGAAATTGTCCACTTATAATATTTTGTAAATCTATTAAACTGTTATAAATTATATTTAATCACTATTTATGTAAAATATATTTAGAGATATTATGAACTCGAACAGTAAAATGATTAAACCTAAATATTAAAATTTAATTGTTCATGTGATTTTTAAGAAACGTTTCAAAACTTCTGAAGTTTCAAAAAATTACCTTTCTCAGTCAATTAAAGTACCAAAAATCATCTCAGTCAAAATTCTCACCGTGCCTGTGATTTTTTTTTCTTAAAGGAAGGCAACTTTATTATTATCGTATAAAGTTAAAAAATTCACATATTAATTTAAAAACTCTACAAATTCAATCCTTAAACAAATGGATCTCGAATCTTTCAGAACAAGAAAAATTCAACATTACCATATCATTAGGCAACATTGTTCTATTTCGTCTTGTTTGTATTCAGGGTATATCCCTGGATTTGGCTTCTATCGTCTTCAGTGCCTAAATCATAAAAGAAATCTCGCAATATACCGCACGCTGGGCTATACAGTATAATATGTACCGGCTTCTTGCCTTTACTGTGTAATATTGTTCCCCGCAGGCTCCTGCTATGCCTTGTAAGGCGTTGCGTTGTCATTAGATTTTTTATGATCCACCGACATTTATGTAGGAAAAGTTTGGCGAAATTCTGACGACAAATTTTCTGGTTTATTCTGTGTATCTGCCCTTGAACTTATAATAACAGGAAATTGTTTTTTTTGTATTATTTTTTTCCCATGTGCTTGCGTCTTGTATCTTTAAAGCAATACATGGAAAACACTGTAATGAACATAATTTTTATTTGATGTTGGTATTTATTTTTATAATTACCTTTAAATAATAATGAATAATAATAAATAAAATTCATTTAATTCAGGCCACATAGCCCATAAAGTGTTAGTAAAATCTTATCCTAGTGTTAGTATTACAATAACCTATTACCTACATACATTTATTACTACAGCTTAATTTACAAATCCAATGCTTACTAATGATATTATCCGAATAGTTTAACACATTTAAAGCAATACATAGAAATGTCTGTAATGAATAATTATAATATATTTTATAATTTGTTTTTAGTTTGATATTATGTATTATTCCTTAAGCTCACCTACAGGTAATACAAATAATAATTAACGTCACTATCGTTACATAATATTAGAAAGGGAGATAAAACATTTTCATACACGCTTAAGCTGAAAGAATATGCTAATGTTACGTCAAAAGAAAAATAAGGGGCTTCAAAGTAAAATAAATAAGAAGCGGAAATTAGAAAGACTCATGTTGATGCCATCTGCTGATGACATTTTGATGAGCTTCCTCATAATTTTTCTAAGTTTGCATAAAATGCGGGGTCAATTAATAAATCTGCATAATTTCGAAGTTTTTAACGTTTGTTCGGAATGGCCTTTTTATGATATCTGTAATCAATTATTTCGGTTAATGGTTACTGCAACCAATAAAACAAAATATAAACATGTAATCTTATGCTATAACGTAAGAAAATAAAATCAAAATTGTATCGCTTTATTATACCTATTTATGTATCTATACTTGATATTATAAAGCTGAAGAGTTTGTTTGAACGCGCTAATCTCGGAAACTACTGGTCTGATTTGAAAAATTCTTTCGGTGTTAGATAGCCCATTTATCGAGGAAGGCTATAGGCTATATCATCTTGCTAAGACCAACAGGAACGCAGCACTGCGGATAAAACCGCGGAGCACAGCTAGTATTAAATAAAATAAAAATATTGACTATTATTGCAAATTTTTGATGAACAGCAGTTATGATTTAAAAAAAGATATTTGATGAATGTTAAAGTATTTAGAAGTAATAATGCTTCGTTATTTATGCATAATAACAAAAGGTGCCACTTAACTCTATCGCTCATAAATTTAAGCACTCTAGAAAATTTGTATTTTAATGAGCTAATTTGGAGCTTAGTAGAACGAAATGTATGTCAATTAAGTTAACTAGGTACATTAATTTAGATTCTAAATTTTAATAAATTTGAATAATATATAGTAATTATTTTGACTTTACAAAGTTTGATTTATTAAAAATGTAGGTATTTTAATGTAGTTTATAATACTTTAAGCCACAGAACAGCTTTAAGCACTATATAATATTGCACTCTTAAAGAATGCGAACCATTTTCTTCCTTTCTAAATGATATGAAAAATTATAATAATATACAAACATATGTTTTCATATTAAATACCTTCCACTTAATATTTTAATAAGAGTAGAATGCACTAAAACAATATCATACCATAAAAAAATAAAGGCGCGGTTACACCGTACTGCAATTTACATACAAAGGAACATTCGATTGGTTACACCGTGCCAATTTAAACATTGTAACATACTGAATAAGCAGTAAGCACTCGTGTAATTACTTCCTTACCTCTAGCTATTTTCCTGCAATTCCGAATAAAAACCTCAAAGGTGGCTAATTTTCCTGTATCGCGCTCATTATAACCCTTAGCCTGGTTAATTATCTGGATTATTTTAGTGTATTATGTTGCCAGTAATATTGCATGCTGAGTTTTGCTTCTGTTTAACTTTACCGACTACATTATAGCATATCTCTAATTTGGTATGGTCAGGAAAAGTGTCAATTTTATTTCTACGTTTCATACAAACAACGCTCTAAGCAAAAAACATACCAACAGGAGATTATAAGTAAAATATACGAACAATAGATCTTTTGTTGAAATCCCCAGTTCACTTAATACTTACCTAGTCATTCTCGATTATAACTATCAATCAAAAGGATATTTCACACTGAAACTTTACTTCTTATAAAGCCGAGTTATATCTATTCGATTGAATAGAGACGAGACACAAAATTTTATCAAGTATTTAAATTTAAATATTCAAAGTATAGAAAACATCAATATAATCTCGATTAAAAATAATCCCTATTTTCTTGGTCCCGCCAACTAAAAGAAAGCTTAACGATTTTATAAATCTCTTTTTAAGTTTTCTAGAAACTTTGTAAAAGGATCTTACTTAATGAAAAATTAGTAAAACTATGCAGTAGATTGAAAAATTCCAGAAAACTGAACACCTATTTAAACTTTGCGAAAAGAACAACGTCCATCGGATCAGTTAGTATTAGATAAAATTTATTCCAGAGTACAACAGTAAAGGCAATATAAAATTGCAATATTATGTGTAATCAAAATCCTTTGATTGTATTTATTTACATCAATTATAACGGTATTTGGTACACGAATCTAATATATAAAAATCAATGCCACTTTTCGTTGTAATTCCATAACTCGAGAACGGCTGAACCGATTTCGATAATTCTTTTTTTTATTATATTCCTTGAAGTACGAGGATGGTTCTTATGTAGAGAAAACGTTAATATGTACCACGGGCGAAGCCGGGGCGGACCGCTAGTTATACATATTTATAAATGAATTAAATACCCAAAATAATATAAATAATAACACACGCCTAAATAAAAACACATTTTTCTGTAGCTACTTACAACACTTCTATACTTTAAAAACGGATGCATACAAAACATTAGGATTCCATCTATAACATTATGATAACCACATGACTATTTATAACATGTATCGAATATACATACCACGTAGCATCATTTTACGACATTGCCCTGCAAAGGGTATGCTGTCACGAACAAATAACCCACCAACAAATCTGCTACAGCATACATTTAAATAGATTTTCCGGTTGACGATTCCATATTGACACACATACATTATTCAAACACTTTTTGATGGAGGCTTTGATACCAAGTGTTATTTCAGCCGCGATTTCAATCCGCGCTTTCATTGCGCAGTGCAAATTATCTTTCTTTTTTCCTATTCGAAACTTATTCGTGTTGGTATAAATATAGATTTATAATAATGTATCTTTTCAAGTGACTTCCAAAAAGAAGTATGTGTCAATTCGACTGCATTTTTTGTGTTTTAACATATCTTTCGACTGGGTAAAGATTATAATAATTCTTTGTTTTTTTAAGCTTGTGTCTTCCCTTTTTAATTTGGTGTTATTCTTGCAATGTGAAGGTGATTTAAGTCTTTGGTTAAAATAATTATTTAAGCATTCATTATATCCTTGTTACATACAAGTACCTAGTTCCAATGCAAAAGAGTAATATTTCATTGAAATCCAATCAAAAACTATTTAATCAAAATCCGAATTGACGTAATCCCGCATAATACGAACCAATAAAAGTTGTTACCAATATTAAAACAGATAACCTTTCAAAAGCAAATATTGTAACATAATATTTTACGGTATTATATTAATAACAATTGTAATTGAATCCAGCAACAATTGTTTCGTACAATTAATCGGACATTTAATACATTATTTGGGTATAGCACCTTTCATTTGTGAGCCGAATGAAGATATTTGCTGAAATGGATACATTAGCGTTCAGGTATTCCGTAGATATTACAGGGTTTCTAGCCATCCCTCATTAGTGGATATTACAACGTATTTCCAATAATTGTACCAACATCATGAAGTAGACAAATAGTTCGGTAACTGAATAAGTTCTATAGTTTGATTTCGGGGAAATAGCTGTTATTGATTTTCAAAGATATTCAATTTTCTATTTAAGGAGGTAAGTTTGCTTTGAACTAAGTGCTGGTGCTGCTGGTAATTTGTCCACTTTAAAGGTTCATTCAAACTCTTGTGACATTTTAAACTGCTTTCAACTCATTCTAAAGCTTCAGCCATCGACGAATTCATCGTACGTGAAAGGTAACGTATGGGAAAGGTATGTATGAAGGTTACGGTATGTCTTATTTTAAATTTGTTGCTACCAGTCGATACGAAATATATTTTACATTGTTATCCATACAAAAATTTAACTTTCAAATTAGAACAATACAAACAATAAGAAAACGAAAAACAAGGTAAGCAAAAATAAATTGTCGTGCCAATGTAATCTCGGAAGAAAGAAGTCGAGAGTCAACAAGACCGGAGACATTTTTTAATTTATAGCATACCTTTATTTATGATCGTTCAAGGCATTAACTTAAAAGGGACGAAATTGCTTATGCAGGTGTTTGGCTTTATCCCAACCTCGCTTGACTCCTGAAGCCATAAAAACGGATAACGAGTATCGTTAATACAAAATACAAAGGGCCCTTCATAAAATGTATTCGCCGAATCATTCAGATGGGAAATCAAGATGCCCTTGCAAATTGGCTTATCAAGTATCTACATTGTTGTAAAAATAAAACATTAATTCTGTTTTACAGATATTTACTTTGTTTCGTAATTTTATAGACCAGGTGGAAAGATAATTATGATAATGGTATCTTCTAAAACACGCCGTTGGAATAATAATAAAGTTATGGGTAATATTGCTTTATTTTATAAAGGTTGGTTGACACACATTAAATGCTTGTAGAATAAATAGAAAGGCTTCTTGCTTCTACATCGCGTGTGATATAAAAACTATTTAATCATCTCCCAGATCTACATAGCATTTTGTTGTAAAGCGCACCAAGCAAGGGTCAAGCACATTGACCGAGCAGCTACGCGGAGCAAATCAGCACTCTGTGTGGACCCGCCTTAAAATTTTTAATGTTTTGTTACATAAAAAATCGATTATACAGCTATTGTAAAAATATAATTTAGTCGTAAAATTTGGAATGTATTTTTGTGATAAGAGTACTGATTAAAAAAAAATGTTAAAAAAAATGTCTGTACAATTGTACATACATATTTAAATTTTTCTGCGTATCCGCTTTGGTAAAACCTATGTGTCGCACAAAGTTTTACTATATAGGAATTTTTTGCAGAGTAGTAAAAAAATATTTTCAGCTTTTTCAATAAAATAATATCTAAATCCTTTCAACGGTGCAGAACTAAAAACGAAACAGAGTTTTTTTCGCAGAGATATATAAAAACGCTTAAAACGGAACCAACTGACAAAGTGAGTAAATCAGTATAGAAAATACCAAAAAACATGATCTCTTCTAATCCGTTTAACTTTTAATACCTATTGGTGTAATCGGTGGTAACTGTTAAAAATACTTATGTAATGACGATTCGAAAGTGCTACTAAAAGTAGTCTAATTGAATAAATAAATGTTTGAGTTTGAATCCATCTATTCTTATTAAGCTTTATAATTTTTAGTTAATTTCACGATATTTTCTATACTTCAACGCTAGTTCCCAGAATAAGCCGATAATAACCACACAATATCTGTACAAAATCGCCTATCAACATCACTTAGGTACTCTAAAAGTCTGTCCATACCTATGTATGCCTGTATCTTTAAAACAACGCAACGGGTTTTGATGAAAATTTGCCCTTAATGCATAAAGTGGACCTTGAGATTTTTATTTTAAGTTTTCTACAAAACGGAGAAGCCGAATACGTTAATAACTAGCCCATAATAATACGCACGCTACGGAAAGGCATCGGAAAACTTCAAAATATTTAATTCTTTACCGAACACAATACAAATAACGACCGACACATGTATAGTATTTTTCATTTCCGCACTAACAATTTCCTGGTCTTGTTTGGCTTAGCTTTTCAATTTCCTACGAAATAGGCTTTGGAACTTCTAAATTTTCACTCCGAAATAGTCATATTACGCGGTGCAAATGTGAGCTTGTTGAATATAACTTTTAAAAATATATTTGATGGTGCCAGAAATATTTAAAGAGACTGACATTAAATTTCGCTTAAAGTATAATATATTAAAATGTTTACTTAATGATAAGCCTGTAGGGTATTCTCTCCTTTTAAAATTGTTTTAAGCTTTTAAGTAAAATTAACTTGAAATTTTTAAAGGGAACATTACGTTATTATAAAATTTAATAACATAATGAATAAAAAATAAATCCCTACTGGCACTCATTATTTCGGCCTCATTATTAAAGCCTTAAATTTTCTTTTTTATTTCAAATTTAATGTAAAGAAATTTTTAATTTTAATGGTTGTGTCACTGATCGACCTAAAAGCATGGCTATCTATGTATCTCATACAAACATTCTTCAGTCACTAATCGAATGCTAATTGAAAACAATCAGCTTCACTCCCTCACTTTTTTGCCGCTTACGTTTTATAGAACTGTAAACAATTCTGACTTTTCAATTCCTGAACTGGTTTATGGCAGATTATTTGGTAGAAAGTCGTGGCAGGGTTTCATTTACGACTCGCTTCGACAAATTGCACATAATATGGAAATCCAATGGATATATAGAAGCCACTTAGCTGAAGTATATATATATATGAACTTATTTATAGTTTTTTTTAAACCATCGTACGTGAGTGCAGTCGTTAATCGTTTTTTTTTACGTGATAATGTATTTGGCTGAAGTAAGCATTTATTAAATTCAAAATGATAACTGTATTTATTATAATATAAAATAAATATATTTTAACAAAACATACGGCGTGAGTACAATATAAATTAGTAAAATAGACTAGACTGGAAAGTCATGCGGTCCTATGATATATAAAAGAGCTAGATACGTTACCCGCTCTCTATTTTGGCAAGAAAAAACTCAGGTAAGTGCCCGAGTTTCACTTAGTCACGCACCATTCAGCGTCGTGGCTGGACGTTCTTTTTGTATTTTAATCGGCAGTTGTTATTACGAAGTACATGAGTGAGACATGTATTATGTCTCGTGCGTGAGAGTGAAAGAGAGAACAACTGTATTGGTGATAATGCGTTAGTAAGTAGGTATGTATTAATTACGCTGTTTTTTAGTGCAATGATGTTGGCGTATGCCGCGTCTACTAGTATAATAGGTCATTGATGCGGTCACATTTTATTCGTTGTATTTATGTTATAAAGTCTCATAAAATACATTGGCAGAGGTCATTTTACTGTGAAATATAACTTCATAACTATATTTCTCACCCACGCAACATAACTAAGTATAGATTGAAACGAAGGAAAACGTCACCGTTACTCGGTTGAAATGTAGCAAATAGAATATTATGGATCACAGTATAGATAACAGAAGATCAATAATACTCAAGGAAAAGAGAAAATAACTGCAACATTTTGTTCGTTCTATTACTAGCTTTCCGCCGGTGGCTTTGTCCGTGATATAAGGAGAAAACCTGCATGTTATTGTTCCCCTTCCCGTGACATTTCTAGGATTTATACCGTGCTGTCCTTTCTCAGGTCTGACTATCTTTGTACTAAATTTTATCCAAATTGGTTCAGTGCATGAAGAAAAGATAAACCAACTGACAAGCAAAAAGACAGACGATACACTTACATTGGCATTTATAACCAGTAGGGATGATAGGAATTATGATGGTCGCTAAATCAAGCAGTTCATTAGTGTAACAATAGCTGTTACAATCTTTTGTACACCTGACACCCGCTCTGTACGTCGTAGTGCACACATTAACGTCCTGCACATGATAGACAATTAGCATCTTGATGCAATACGTCAATTAGGTTGACGATCACATATTATGGTGTGGAAATTCATTTATGTTTACGGATAATTGAATCTATCTAGTAAAGTAATGTCACTAATGTTATGGTATTCGGATAGTCTATGTGAGCTTTTGCGGATGTATCCCTTAATTGAACATGAGAATTATTTTGAATTTTTTTCGGCCACAGTATAATTTACTGATAGCTCGATGTGCAAACAAATTACTTTCTGTATCGCGTATCAGTATTTTGTGTTATGGGTTCACGGGCATTTGCATTTATATTGACTTGAATCAATGAAATAAAAAAGCAAAATCTGGGAACAGCCGGAATCCTATTTTCTATATAAAATGTGCTATTTTCACGCCGTCTAAAACTGACCTAGATGCAGTTAGAAAAAAATGGAAACAACTAATTTCACGCTTGACTTCTCAAAAAGGGTCAAGACAGTCTCTCAGAGTGAACTTTATTTAGGTTGTAGTAAAAAGTAGTCGCAAATTTAAGGGAAACTCAACGACGGTGTCCAATTTAGTTGATATGCTTCGTAACATCCATTCTGATGTTCTCAGGTCATTTCCCAAATTGCTTCCGACTCCATTGTTTTTGACTGCACACTTACATTCGACTTTATGTGTATATCTCGAGTAGGTAAAGTAAGACGTTTGTTGTGTTGCTGAAATTGCAGTAGCTTTTCTTATACATGAGTGAATTTTATTTTGAACACAAAATACAGAGCACTTAATGCACTTGTCAATGAAAAACCTCGTCATTATCGAATGGTTAATGATTAAACGGTGGAATTGATAAAGCAAAATACTGGTCTTTTACGCTCGCAAACCGCGGCAGTGGTCGCTGTGGTAGACTGGTAGTACGGCGAAAGCTTTTAATGAATTATCGTATCTTTATTTAAAGAAGGACGCACGTCACGACGAATCGAGTCGCAATATTGACGTAAATCAGCACTCACAGGAGCAAATGACGAAGTGAATTCCCATTAATTAATCAGCCTTAATTGTTATCCTGAGAGGAATAATTATAACTTATGATCGCCTTCTTTGTATTGCTTATTAAAACAAACCCAAGACATATTTTATTTTTCTTTAGCAATACAAAAATAACTTGAATATTGATAGTTGACCTATTTACTTCATACCTACATAAAGTCAAAAATTCAATAATCTATGAAATAGATCAAAATGTTTATTATAACTGGAGAGGAAAAATGTATTTCAAATCAGTGTGATATTACCCTAACTATGTATGTTGTATAACTATTAACTTTAACTTGTAGTTATTAAAAACAACAAAAACCCGTGCTCGTGAAAACTTCTGAAAATTTAGAGCCATTTATATTTTTACTGTATTATAATATTTGTTACAAATTCCATGTAAAGCTTAAAACTCATCAAATGGTACATTTTATAGTGGTCAAAAGATTGTAATAGTTCTCGACTTGCTTTTAACTTATATTAAAGTGTGTGTTACATTCATTACAAAAGCATTTGTTTTCAAATGAATACTGCAATTATTCTTAAAGTTATTCATTTAATGCGCACAGCAAGGCGTAGTCGAGTTCATTGTAATAAGCTCATTGTACAAAGTTTATAATTAAAAGGCATTATACGATAATTGCAAAGGACTTTCTAGGATGTCTGATAAAATGAATTGTGGTGTATGCTTTAATAAAACACTTCATAACGAATAGATATATATTTCTTACATTAAAATGATTTTACGGACGTGTAAGATTCATGTCGTTTATTAGAATTTTTATCTAGTATCTTTTAAATTTTAAGTGATCAAAAAAGAAGGGATTTTCATTTTAGACTTAAAGTTTTTATTTATTTGTTATCTTTTTATCCGAAATATTTCTCAAACCACCGAGGAAAATCGAGTCAACTGTTAATGAAATCAGTTTACTTTTGTAAAATTGGCTTGTTAAATAATAAATATTAAAAAATAATTGACCTTTTTTATAGAACTTAAAATAACTAAATTTTCTAACCCTTGAGGTCCGTGTTAGCGTGATTATCACGCTCACTCATCAGTTACGTATCATGACAGGGCTTAGTCATTCACAAAATATTCTTTCAGATTTAATACCCTTTTGGAGCTAAATGATCACATTACTGGTTAATTTTAGGCTGTCACAAAAATTTTTTAAATTTTCTAAAGCAATTTATATTCTAGTAACGATCAAGTAAATAGTCTAGGTATTAGATTTATTCTGAAAAAAAAAAAACGACGTGTGGCACTCGGGGACTGCCGCGGTAAAGCTACATACATGCTATGCCTTCAAGCTACACCTCCGCCCGTCGGAGTTGAGGAGCGTGAGGTTTTTTCGTTACGGAATTTTTCGATTCGGTCCCCGCGCTCAAGGCCCGCGATAGAAGCTATGCAATAGCTTAAAAATACTCCAAATCAATCCATCACTCCATTCTTATAACATTTAAACATACGTTTAATACACTATAATATATAAAGATTATTTTACAATTAATATTATTGAAAAATATAACAATAGAAAGGTTAGCACAACTTCATTTTTGAGTAATTGCAAAAATCCCATACATCTAACGGACTCTTAATAATATACTCGTGAAAAATGTTTCAGGAAAATGTAAGACACATTACGAGGGTGGGATAAAGTATGTATTAGACAAGATTTTTTCCTTAGTTGTGTTCACCTATTGTGAGTGGTTTTGTCTTTATCTGAAATAACTTGCACTTCGGCATAAATTGAAATTTGTCTACTTAGGTACATGCTTTCTACGAAATATCACTTATTTGATTCACTATGTGCTTTAAAACAGCAACATACATGGGAAATATTAACTGGTTTGGTCATTTGAAACTAGCAATCACACACAGGCATTGAAAAAATGTAAAAAATGTAGTCGAAGCCCTATATATCATAAAATACTAGCTGAGCCCTGCGGTTTCCTCGCCGCGTGGCTCGGCTCCTGTTAGTCTTAGCGTAATGGTATTATGTAGCCTATAGCCTTCCTCGATGAATGGACCGACTAATATTTCAAATCGAACCAGTAGTGCTTGTTTTAACGCGATAGACTGAGACCTGACGCCTGAGCGTTCAAACAAACAAACGAACTCTTCAGCTTTATAATATTAATTATAGATTATTATCAAGTTCTGCAATGCAATGCAAATATTCAAACCTGCATTGATATAAGTTTGAAAATCCCATGTACTCAAACTATACATACGAAGAATGTCTACACAAACATCTCTAACCAAGATATCTTCGCTGAAACTAAGCGATACGGGACACAAGTTGCAAATATCTTAATCTAAGTTCTGTAACGTCAAATGTTCGGACATGGTTTGAAGTAAAATTGTTCGGATGTAGGGTTCCCATTTGTCATGTTAATTGTAAAAAAAAATATTGTTAAAAAGTAATTTATATTCGATAAAAATATTATTATTGAATACACATTATATATGGGCTGCTCTTCTTGTTACTCGAAATTCTTAGAAATAGAAGCGTTGTTCAATTTTTAAACAAATAGTAACATTCATAGAGCAAATACTTTGTTTTCTGTATTTTAAATTATATTTTATTTATAACCGATTAAATTCAAATACGCGAATTAAACGATTTATCTTATTTATTTATATTAACTTATGTATTTCATTCCCCAAAATACAGGCTGTCCTAGTTTGGGGTCCAAATGTTACATGTTTGTACCTAACCCACAAATTGATCAATAAATGATTTTTTTTTTTTTTATTTCAGTTTTTTATGGTAGGTACATTTTAATTTAAAACTTTGCAACCCTGTTTGAATGCACCTCTTTGCAGTTTTGCTGATATCAGTGTCTCTAAACGAGGAAAATGTCTGGATTGTCTCATTCCTTCAAACAGTATTAAAAGTCGTTCAAATCTGTAGAACTCTCACAAAATTTAAATAACTAATGAATATTAGATAATATCCTCGTAGATAAGTTAATGGACGACTCTCTCGGATCTTTTTACTTTGTTGTTTAAACAAAAAAAAACCTTAAAAAGAAAAATTATAAGACTAAGTACGCCATTTCGTTAAAAGCAATAAAGTAAGTTCCTATAAGGTTTAAAAATGCGATGAAAAAGTCAACTGCGAATTTTTTATAGCCAATAAAATGTAGCTGGCCGAATTTTTTCGGGATGCTTGCCAATTAGAGGAATAACATTTTTTAAGAATGTTTTCTACTATACAAATTTATTGTTAGTCACACTCGTAATTTAAATTTGTAGACCCTTTTTACAATATTTTTAAAATGAGCGAGTTTAAAAGCGGCACAAATATGGCTTAAAAGGTCAAGGCACTGGAAAGTACTGTCAAGTTTTAAATCTTAATATATATAAATCTCGTGTCACAATGTTTGTCCTCAATGGACTCCTAAACCACTTAACCGATTATAATAAAATTCGCACACCATGTGCAGTTCGATCCAACTTGAGAGATAGGATAGTTTAAATCTCAAATCGTTTTAGAGAAAGCGGGCGAAGCCGCGGGCGGTAAGCTAGTGCAAATATAAAATTCAATTTTATTCTTGTCTAATGTAAGTGCACGTCAAGCTATGTTACTATGTTAATGGAGCTGCTATCAAGGAAATTCTCTCGAGATGTCCAATATAATTCTTTTAAAATTGTTTTTAATATAAAGCATCTTGCGTTAGAAAATAGTTATTACAAATAGGTTCTAGAACGAAATAAATGCCTCCAGTTTGTTCTATTTGACACAGATCTTTGTATGCACAGCTAGGCAATTGATATCTTAAGCAATTTGAGTTGTAACTGCATTTTACCTGTTATTAGTGATAACGGTGGCTTAGCAAATGAGTTGCTGGATTACCGCCGCGGCCGACATAGTATAAGGACACAAAAAAAATACGTGTGGCACTCGGGGACTAGCCGCGGTAAAGCTATTGCATGGCATGCCTTCAAGCCACACCTCCGTGCCCGTCGGAATGGGGAGCGTGAGGTTTTTCGTTACGCAATTTCTGGATTCGGTCCCCGCGCTCAAGGCCCGCGATAGAAGGTATGCAATAGCTTAAAAATATCAGTCAGCTTAAAAAAAATCTTTATTGCTTTCGGGAAAAAATATTAGGTACATTGTAATAAAAACACGTGTATTACACATACATTTTAATTACGTAATATGAGACAACTAAATTCATATCATTATTAGAACAAAGAAACATTTAATTATATCGTACAATACAATATTGACTGAAAATGATATTATATTTTACTTATATTACCAAATACTTGTATTAATACACCTGAATATTGGAACAAGCCACTGGTTAGATACAAAGGGACAAGTTTGAAAGCTGTTTCAATTAATTCAAGCTTAATTAAATAGACTTGAACCCGACATTGTTCATACATTTCATATAGCTCTAGAGGCGGCTTTGGCCCAGACTAGTTTAAAGGCACTAGGTTCTATAGACGCCAAATTGTACTTTATCTTATTCAATAGACGCCTTGATACTGATATTATGTGATTTATTAACTCTTTATATTTTGATGACTATTTCGTTACAATGTTTTGGTTTACTTTACTTTTACATAAATAAATATTGAAAAGAGAATTTTGTACATTCAGTTACAAGTTCAATAAGTGAATAATTAATGAACTTTAATTGAATAGAGGTGAACTAACTTTTTTAACGAAATTGAAAGAGGAATTTTGATCTTGAACTTTATTGTGAATCGTATTTTAATTTTGAAGTAATTTAAAGAGCAATGTTGTATTGTATACATGTGATGAAAAATCTAATGTCACCAACTAGGAATAGTCAAAGCCCGAATAGTCAAAGAAAAACCCGCATAGTTCCCGTTCCCGTGGGATTTCCGGGATTGTGTCATTTTCCCGAGATAAAAAGCAGCCTATGTCCTTTCTCGGGTATCAAAATAATATCTCCATACCAAATTTCATGAAAAATTGGTTCAGTAGTTTAGGCGTGATTGTGTAACAGACAGACAGACAGAGTTACTTTCGCTTAGAGGTAAAATTTTTTCGCTTTTTATACTAACATTTGCTACAATAAAATTCTGTAGTTCTCCAAGTCATGCCCTATTTGAGCTGAACATACTTTGTAAGCAACCTTAGGTCAAGATAGCTCTCAACATTCAGTAGGTTAGTCAAGTCTCAGTCGGGTTATGCTTTTCCCGTGGCCTTTTGTTGAAACTGTGCGTTAGTTTCAAATGTTGTGTTTATTTTTAGATGCTCTCTGTTATATTAAATGGGAACGTTGTTAGTATATTTGTGGTTAAGTTTTATTCTCATCAGGAATAAGACATCAATTTATTGTATGTGCTCATAAGTCGTTAAAGTTTGGAAAAAAATTTAATTCATGTACCTAATTTTTATTCTTATTGTTTAAATTTAGCACATGTGTTGAGTACACACGTGCATACTCTATTATAGCATAGATTTTTAATATGTGAATGCTTTTACTTTTATTTGCTCATCTTATCTGTTTATAAGCCTTTTGTTATTTTCCGGTATTTATTATATAATATTATGTACTGGCAAGTAATGCTATTGTAATTTTTTTACACAGCGTGAAGAAAGAACACGTATTCTTAAATAATATTTGTTATGTTATTCGAACGGTGAAGGAAAACATCGTGAGGAAACCGACATGTCGAAGAATTAAAAAGTTCGACGACATGTGTTATCCGCCAACACGCACTTGGCCAGCGTGGTGGATTATGGCCTGTACCCTCATAGGAGGCCCGTGTCCCAGCAGTGGGATCGTATATGGGCTGATGATGATGATGTTATTCTGGGTGTTTTAATTTCATTTAGGGCCGATTTTTCAATTCTTGGTTAAAACTTATCCGTCCAATAAATTATAACACGATAATATTAAAATGTCACATATACACCATCAAATACAGATACCTAATTAATACGTTATTTAACGAATAAGTTTTAACCAAGGATTGAAAAATCGGCCCTAATTGCTACAACAATTCAAGACAATTGAACAAAGAAGGATAAACAAATATTTTTGTTTTTCCAGAATATTAAGTAAGTACTAACTTTGTTATTGGTCGCTCGGTCAACTGTAGTCGTATCTTGCCTACAAATTTCGTTATTTATATTTTAAATTCACAGATTCGACACTCATTGAATATTCCGATCAGGAAAGTTCCTAGTATAACCATTGAGATAATATGAATATGGAGCAGACACCACGAACAAAATCTGTGCGCCAAGCGCGGCGGCGCGGGGCGCGCGAATGGCGGCTAGACAGTCATAGATTATGCGATGTCACTGACTCACCGCTATAGAGGCGACACTTTGTTTCATTCTGTCTATTTTATTGGGTGCCACTCATTACATGCATGTTGACTTGAAATTTTCTTTGTACTTACTTAATATTTATTTTAGGTATAAACTGACTTTACTTAATTTTAATTGTTATTTTTTATATTTAATTTTTCTGTGATTTTATGTAGTTATGTTTCTTTGATTATTATTATTTGTGATATGTCAATTTTATATTTTATGATTGTGATTTATATTTCATATTATGTGTATTAGTGATTTTTGTGGGTCTTTGTTACTCTTAAATAAAGAATTTATTATATTATTATTATTTATTATTTACTACGCGGGGCTAACAATATCTGGCATATAATATAGGATGATGTAAATAGTGACGTCATATGGTATAATTTAATTTTTTTCGCGTTTTAGGTTCAGTCAGGGCTATGGGAAGTTTCATTCCTTACAAAGTGAGCCTTTTTTAGAAAAAAATAAAATAAAAGCCGTTTATTTTTTTTTCCTCAGAACATGTTCCCGGCTCAGAAATTGCTTGTATTGCCAATACTATTGTAGCACACCTTCGGCTAAAATAAATAAAATAATAATAATGTTAGTGATGGCTAAAATAATATTTTATTTGTTATACAAATCCGTAAAATTTTATTATTATTACTAACATCAATACAAGGAACAGCAGACTTCTTTAGAAAACGCCTTCCCGCTTTTGTGGTATATTTATCCTCATCGCGAAAATGCAATGAACAGACGCAAGTTCTATCGGATGGTAACCAGGTTTCTTCACTGCGGTTGTTTTGGACAAATTTTACCCATTTTTCCCTTTCTTCACGGCCCAGACATGGAAACCTTGAATAGAAAAAATATTAAATTTTACTTATCTCTGAACTAGAGGTCGGCCCCGGCTTCGCCCCATATTTCGCAATAAAAAGTAGCCTATGTTCATTCTCAGGGTCTAAAGATTGTCTGTGCCAAATTTCATCAAAATCGGTCCAGTAGTTTATGAGCCTATTCATTACAATCAAACAAACAAAGTTTTCCTCTTTAAAATATTAGTGCAGATAAATAAATAATAATTCAATTATACCTACGCTCCAGTCAGTAGCTTATACAATATCAATTTAAAACTTGATTAAAATCAATTAACAAAAAAAAATTGGTGATTAAGTAATTGATTTTCATATATCATGATTTTATGCTTTTCTAAATATGTAAAATTATTATTTTATACTATAAAAATATACGCCAGCAAATATTACTAACAACACTTATTTCATGCCCAATGTCATATCTTAAATTTTTAATCTATGACAAAATGTCGCCCGCCAAAAATTTTGCTCTAACTAAGTTTTAAAAATTATTATCTAGTTACTTACTGATGAAAAGTTATTCCTTTGCACTTTTCCGTATTATTTGTATTATTTGTGCAATATCGTAACACACACGTAGGCATATTTGATGCGTTTCACTTTAAAACAAATAAAAAATGAGCGTGACGTTCGCGCCAATGAGCGGAGCAAGCGACTGAGTGCAGTTACGCCAGATGACGTATGTTGAGCGGAACATATGTGATGTAGGCGGTATCGTCTCCATATTCATATTATCTCAATGAGTATAACTTAGAAATTCTATGTACTTTTAAAATCGAAATTTGAAATAGACTTGCGTTTAGAAATCCGGATAGATTCTGAATTTAAATCTGTTTAGGATAATTGTATGATACCTACTCACATCTCATACGAGAAGACTATCATTGCCTGCTTAAAATTTGCAGTAATATTTTGTTGAACGTTATATGGATGACATTTTCTTATGGGATTCTTATGGATTAATACGTTTAAGAAATTAATTGTTAGATATTAAATTGTACCTTGTCCCAACATGTTATAAATCACTCATGATAACATAAGAACCGTAAATAGTTAATTGTATTTTTTTTACTGAAATAATTAACGTTGTACTAAATTTAAGAAAAATTGTAAATGTCATTGTAATCTATATCTATATTATAAAAATGAATCCCAAAATGTGTTGGTAAGCGCATAACTTTAGAAGAGCTGAACCGATTTCTTTAATTATTTTTTTATTATATTCCTTGAAGTACGATGATGGTTCTTATGTAGAGAAAACGTGAATAATGAATATGTACCACGGGCGAAGCCGGGGCGGACCGCTAGTTAGGTATATAAATATGGATATTGTGTCTAGATTCTGGAATAAAGATCTATTCATTTATTTATTTTTTTAAATAAAGAACTGTCCGACAACACTTGTTAGTGACGGTGTCGGAGAGTTCCTAATTTAAGTGATTATGTTTGCCGGTATTTTTCACACCCATTAATCTAAAAAGAAAATTTTATTTAATAATATTTGATAAAAGAAAGTATATTTACAAATAATAATTCAGCAGGTATATTTGCGCGCGTTCATGAGCTTAGCTTGCTGGTATATTGGACTTTTATGGGCGCCGCGCCGTGCGTACAGGAAGTGAACAAACATACCTATGCCTTTGGAAAACAAATATTTTCTTACGTAAAATCATGTTGCTTTATAAACAGGAAGAGTTCATAAGATATTACATATTTACCGGCACGTTTCGCCTTTTTTCACTGAAATTTATTTAGCGTAAAAATGTTGGTCGCATTTTTTTTATTGAAACCCCGACAAATATTTTACTTGGTTTGTGAAAATTATTTTGCTTATGGTCAGGACGAAGTAGGCTTAGCTTTAACAGTAGTAGAAGTATTAAAATTATGCCTAATATCTTCACATCAATTAATCAAATGTATAGCTTTATGCTTATGTCAATCGTATGAAGATTTTTCGAATTAAGTGCAGTCTCCTAGCACTCCGATGCAAGAACCTAAGTATTTTTCATTTAGCACTGCACTAACTCAATTATAGTAGATTTCAATATCTTTAATACGCTTTAAAAAGGGTGTAAAGAATATACGGACCAATAAAAACAATAACGTAAGTTAAAATGTTAACATTTTATACGCGACACAAATAGGAACCTCAAAACAGCGCTCAATAACACGATTACAAAACAACATAAACGCTGCAAAACGAACTAACACACATCTGGTGATGATCCAAAAAGTTAAACAAGTTACATCTGCTCATGGAGACCCTAACACAATTACGCGACGATAAAATAACAGTAAAGTACACGCAATCACTCGAAAGTGGATCTGTGAATTTTTTTATTATTCTGATTGAGCATGCGTAATAAAAATGTATTTATATCAGTTAATCTAAATATAACATCCACCATAGTTTAAAAGTAATTACATGTATAACAATGGAATACATAAATTTAGAGTTATAATTTTTGAAAATTAAGTTATGTTGGCAATCGTTAATCATTTTAAGAGGTTGCTGATATAAACAGCCGCTCAAAGCAAATACAAAACGATTGTTGCAAATTTTGCATACGATCCTTGTAAGCAAATAATCGTTCAACTAATTTCATATAACCGTACATTTAGGAGCTCAAAACAGCGTATTTAACACATTATAGTCTAAATACGCAACATCATGTATCTCTGTTATGCTTTCGTAATGTAATTTGTACGTTAATGAAATATAAGCAGCCCGGAGGTTGACCCGGGAAGTAGCCACCCTATTGGCATTTTAATGAGCAACCGAAATTTTGTGTGATAAGGGTAATATTCCGCTCGTTTGCCAATCTTTGACTATAAAATTGGACTTTATTAACAAATCAATAGTAACCAAATTGTATGGCAATTTATATCTGAAATTAAGCTTTACTTTTGTAAACGATTAAGGCTATGACTCTGACTGTGGCAAGAAGAACGTGCTTTTAAAATTAAAATAGGCTAATCTGGCGGTAATTGCAAAGTTGCCCGCTTTGTGAGGACTCGCCTAATGAAATAAATATGCGAATGTCAAAACTAGGTATATCATAAAAAAAGGATAAGAGAAAACTTTAGATAGAAACCGTATTAAATATACAAAAATCTGAATAAAACAAATAATACTTAATAACATCATCACACAAATGTAAAATTATGACACCATCACACATGTGACATGAAAAAATAGCAGTTTAATTTGACTTTTACGGCAAACTTTTGGACTTCAAAATTTCGTGTACAAAATAATTGTACAAGACAAAATTCAAGGGAAGACCGCACCGAAACATCTGGAATACCTGGCTTACATTCCGAGACACGTCAACTGCGAGTCCGAATACCCGACCCTTAGGAATTTAGCAACTAAGGAGGATATGCAGATATCCCTGTTAATAATAATTAGTAGCAATGCAATTTGCGATCTATTAAGATGTATGAAGCTAATATTATATACCTATACCAGTCTATTTGTTCTTCATAGTTCCATAATCTTTTTAAAATAATTATAAACTTGTGGTATTCTAAATCTATAATCCGCAATTCGAAGAAAATCATAGCTTTTGGTAGGTAAGTAACTTATGAAATTCGTGCCGTTAACCCTAATCCAAAATTTGCAACAATAATTATAATATTTCATTAAACTTAAGATTTGAGGTCGCTAATGAAATTGTTCCAATTACGCTGTTCAAATTACGATTCAAAATTTCTTAGCCTTAAAATTTGATCAAAATTTCACGTTGAAAAGAGGCTTATAAACAGATTATGGCCGACACAGCTTCTCACTTTGTGAATCAAATTGAACATCACGCTATTATTCTCTTATTTATTGAAAACAGTGAGCTGTTTAATCAATGTATTCAGGTCAATTCTATTCGCACCCGGTTAAACTTAAACGAATTAAATTGAAACATTTTATATTACGTTTCAGTATAAACAATTTTAGAGCCAATATTTCAAACATAAATAGCAATAAAACTAATATTACTTTTATACTGTGCACTTTTATACCTTGAATACTTTCATAAAATTCATTAATTTTTGTTTGTCGTTATTTATAGCTGCCAAATAGTAAGTAATTTAATATTCCAACATTAAAAATATCATAATACCTACCTAGTCTGAATACTTTTAGTTGATTGGTTTCATAACACTATGAAGTTGAGCGCCTATTATTGAAATATTTTTATGAGAGCTAAATTTAAAAGTTATTAAAATACCTAACATATTAACCACGAATAAAAGTTCAAAATATATTTTTGTTTAATGTAAACAACGTTTTTAACTTACCATTATATAGAACTAAAGATACAAATCACACCTATTATATTTACAAAGAAATAAAGCCAGGACCTCACGGAAACGTTGATAATCCTTCAAATTAGAAAAGTAATGGAAATTTCAAAACAATGCTTGCCTTGTATCTGACGCTTGGACATTCTTAACAAATGTATAGGCCACATAAACACTCCCTGGGCACGATTCCAACCGGCGTCACAGATAAATGCCAAAAAATGTTCTATCTAAATGAAAAATCTGTATTGTTTTAACTCTATATCATGAAAATGACCTAAAATCGCGCACAAAGCGTCCGCGTCGTGGTGCTGAAATTCTTTTAATATTATTACGTTGTCCTGATTTATAAGATTATATCGAACATGATAATTCTGTGGAATTAATATTCGTTCTGTATTCGTTTAATGTGACGACATTTTCTTTTCGTTTAATGTATTTCAGAACATCGAGTTTTGTAGTAATATTTAACACAATGTTATAATATAACAGTTAGTAAAAAGTTTCAAAAACTAAAGATATAACAATACGCATTGCACATGACTTTTATGAAAATTTTATATCGGCCTTCTGTTGGTACACAGTAAATGGGTTGAATCTCTGTCTTCTAGAGCAAGGCTTCTTACTACTTACCACCATAACGACTGACTTCGTACACCACATTTTAACTAAGTATTTAACAGTCAAATAAATTGATTACGAAATTATGCTTGAAAGTCTGAATACATCAAAATTGCTGTTTGCGTAAAGAAACTCGATCCTCTAAATACCTTTAAAATTCTTAAACAAATACAAAATCTTATTAACATTAATGAGTTCTCCTGATTATGATGTAATTAACTCCGTTGAAACCTTGTTGACCCATCAAAATACATTTTCCTAACAAAGCGTTCTAATAATACGCGTTGAACAGATAATTTAAATAAAGTATGCAAATTAATCATAATATTTTATGGACATTAGACAAAATGGCTAATGGTTCGTTTGGATAACATTAAAGCGAGCAAATAAAGGTAATATTAACCCATACGTATTGTAATTTGTATTTATGTACTGTAATTGCATATTATTATCCGTGTGTTTATGTTCTTGTTAATTTTCAAACGAATTGGATTAAAATAGAATTTGATAACAGATATTTTTGATTTGTAGATTGCAGTTTAAATATATGTTAGGTAACGAGTATTTTCAATCATGATAATTAGATTAATAAATCCATTTTTTATTATATTTATGATTTGCACGAATTATGGGCAAACACAAATAAAAAGAGATAATGACTTCATTTGGAAATAGAATTCGTTAACATCATAAAATGGTGATGATCAAAATAAAATGTTACGTTGAATGGTTTCGGGCTCAAGAGAGGAAATTGCTGAATACTTTTTGTAAAAATTTAACCCAGATAAGCCTGAAACTAAAATTTTCTGAAAAATTTGAAAAAAGTTACATTATTTAGTTTATTAGATCTTATGCAACATAAAAAAAATTATGAAAAAAAAATTAAGTGTAAGGCTTTCAGGGAAACAGCCGTCCTTTATGTAGGACAGTAGGATAATAAGAGGAAATAAAAGACCATTTATGACAAAACAGAATGTAATCAAAAAGTGTAGTTTATTAGATAACTATTGATTATATTACCCATTGTTATATGTAATTTACTAGATTAACACTATTTATGAATGATATGTTTCAAAACACTTGACACACACTCCAACATCACATTTCTTGCAACGTGTCAAACCCTAACGTTGTAGCACCAACCTAAGCTTTCAACCCGTACCTAATAGGTTTACCTTTTATGTGCTGTTTGCAGCCATGTCTACCATAGTAGGGGATCATGGCCTCATCTACACTGTAATGCTCTTCAAGAGGAGAAAACTCTAAGAACTTTTTATTTAGAAGTGTAACTAGGGGGCGTACTTTTGTGTATTTGTCTTGTAAATCCTGATTATCATTGACATGAAGGTGGCGAAAAATAAAGTCAAATCTATCCCTAGTCATAGCCGAGCTGATCAATTCATTCTTTGTATCAGGGGAGTTTTCCCAATACATTCTTCTACGGGGGAGCCATGAATAACCACTAACCAACAATATGCCGATGAAACATTTCATATCTTTAGTGGTTATGTTTCCAGGCAAATTCTTTTTGACAGCATATTTATTGCTCTCTGACACCAACAACGAAATAACATCTTCATCTAAGAAGTTTTCAAACCACTCAATTGGGCGCTTATCTTGGCAAGCGCCTTGAACATCTGGCCAATTCACGGGATTTTTTGCCAAGTCCCGTTTTCTCCATGCGTTACCTACGCATGGAGTATGCCTACGCCTACGTTTAGTTCGACCTGTAGAATCAGAAGGTTCTTCTTCTGTATCACTCACCATAATCTGCCCTTGAATCATTACTTCAGCCGGTTGAAGCAGAATGTTTCGTGGCAAATTATTCAAAGTTACATTATCTTCTTCACCCGAATCTTCGTCAGTGAGACAGTCAGGATCAACAGGAGGAGGTAGAATACATATCAGTCGTTCTCTATAATCTTCTTCATTATCAGAAACATTTTCTAAAGCATCTAAAATTTCATGCGCAGCTAACGGTCTGTAAAGAAAATGTTGTATTATTGTACTAAAATCATGTATATTATCCTACTGTCCTATATATAGTACGCTAGTATTTGTAACAAGTTATACGTAATTTATTTATATTATTTTGCTAGAATATTTATTTAGTACAAAAGTTAAGGTTATCAACTAGATATTAACACAGAAAAAAACAACTCACGAGTAAAATATAACTTTTTATACATACCTGTCATTTGCCATGTCTGCAACGCACTTTTATTACATACTTATAAGGTAAAATATAAGGTAAAAACTGTTAAAATAACTGTCTTTTTATTTTTTCTAATAAAGCTGACACGTTTCTTACTGCAAATCATAAGACTAAATAATCTTAGATAAAGAGGGTATTCTGATATTTTTTTTTATTTCTACTGTCCTAAATATAGGACAGTAGGCTTATCTGGGTGAATGCGATGAGGCATTTCGCCAAACATTACAAGACGTTAAAAGCTGATACCACATCCAATTTAAGTACATCCTTGAAGAAGTGCGGCGGCAAGTTAAATTAGTACGAAAACGTGTTTTCCTTTTATTATCAGACCGATGAGATTTGTATACGGCGACACTCGTACTCAATAAAATGTTAATACTCTTACTTTTGTTATTACCTTATTTAATATTCATGGAAACTTCGGAAAGTTTAAAATAATTTCGGCGCTGTTGGTTTGAATCGATTTTGTTTGCTGATGATTACATTTTCAAATAAGAGGTGTACTTATTAATTTTTTTTTTAATTTATTATCAGAAACAATAAAGTTTACAAACATAAGTGTACAGTTGTGACTTAAAAGAATTATAGATAAGATGCTGATAATAGGCAGGGATGCTAGAAAATGTAGCCCTTATTGATTTATATAAACGTTTCATTTTATAACTGAATAAAGTTTCGTCATAAATTATCATAATATACCATATAGAGTAAGTTAAACTATGCGTATGTAAGCTCAAAGCTGAAATATTTGACTTCAAAATAATTTATGAATAGCTACTTGACATTATTCACAAATCCGTGAACTTCGAATAATTTGAAACTCTTTAAATAAGGTAAAAGCACCTAATACGGAGGTATTTCGCAACATTTGAAAGTAAGTATCAAAAATAAGCATTTGTAAGTCTTTCTAAAGGTGCCAAACCACTTTATCGTTAAAAGTGGAACTTAAATTTTGTATTGCTGTTGAGTCTATGTTTATTTTCATGATATTTCTTATTTAAAAAAAATATTTAAATAGTCAGGTCGATTTTCCCTAATACGGAGGTATGATTTTGGTCAGAGCCTAATACTGCGGTAGGCGGCTCCTAATACGGAGGGTCAGAAATTATATTCATTGAAGTTTCGTACAAATAATATTTGTTAAATAATAGGAATGCATTGGTAAACTAAATTGTAAGTTTTTTATTCATTGACCATTGGTTTGATTACGTTGATTCACTTTTAATGTGTTTCATTTATGCTTTTAGTTTTATCGAAAAAAAAACACGCATATCAAATAAGAATCCACAAAAAAAAGACACAAAACTTCTTATTTATTTACGGAACCCTTAATCTGGTAATTTTAAGTTCTATTATATTAGGGCCGTAATAGGAGATCATATAGGTAACCTAATACAGAGTTACCTGGAAATATCTACCACCGTAATAGGAAAACTACTCGTGTTTTTAATAATCCTAATTCTGACCCATCAAAAATTCGATAAACAAGAGAATGTAAATGCTTAATCAAATGATAACAGTTTTTTGGCTCAGATGTGTAAAACTCAAATCAACAGTTACACAAAATAAATGATTTGTGATACATTAAAATACACCTTCCAATTTTTACCCCTTCTAAGAAACAAACATTTTGTACTCAACCGTTTTCATATTTAACTGGATTTCTAATTAAGAACACATACCGCAGAATATGGTTTCTAATTTATCAGATTAATTATTATTTCAACTAATCTTGGAATTAATTCAATAAGTAAATCAAATGAAAGTTATAAACAATTAAACATGCCCAGTATTTTTCCTATTTCGGAGTTATGCCACCGTATTAGGATTAATCTATAAAATTTGTATCGTATTACGGCGGTATTTTATTTCTTATTTTTTGGGTAGAAAATGACTTACAAATATGAAACAAGCTATTTAAATAGTGAGTGTAATAGTAGGAAAATGCAATAAACAATACATATACAAACTTGAACGGCTTATTAATACGAAAAACTTAGTTTATAAATATTAGTGTACTTACTTTTGTTGTTTCGCGTTTGTATGGAAACACCTCTCATTTCGATGCCGTTACACAGATTGATTGATCTTGTTGTGTTGTCTATGTGCTATACTTGCAAACGTTAGTTAAGTCATGGAGTAATAAATTTGGAATAAGTAGTTTACGTTTTGGTGTACTTAAAATTAATAAAACAGGAATAAAACTCGAAAATAGAAATACCACCGTATTAGGAAGCGATTTTGACTACCGCCGTATTAGGAGCCTTTACCTTAGTTACTTACTCGCTAGTCATTATTTAAGCAACTGATAGTTAATTAAACCGTTCCGTTTTTACAGACTCAGGCGCGGAACAAGATATTTTTTCAAAGAATTTCAAGTGAATTGTTGCGAAATTGTTGCATAGCTTTGCTCGGGTTTATTAAACTTGTTTTATAATATAAAAGAGATAGTTTAGCCAACTTATACAACGCAAAGTGTCCCTTAGGTAGTTCCGTGAGTGACGCTAATTATGAAAGCACTCAAATTTCTCGGTAATTGAGCGAGGAATACATTTACAAACTATTCTTTTAGTATTTTAACAACGTTGTAAAATTGTTTTTCAGTTATTATAAAATAATATTATTTCATTACTTTGTCTTAACCCTACAGTAGTCGCGTGGTCTACACGTGTAATCCAGTGATACAAAATTGCAAATTTTCAAAAATCTAATAGCTCCAGTTATTTCATCCTTCGTGTACTCTAAGTCAGCGTGGAGAGTCGGGTGCGCGAGGTTGTGCGACAGTAGCTCCGTAAAATTCTCTGTCTACGTTTAACGTAATACGAATGCCGCGCCACCAACTACGTAAGGTTTTTGTTTTGACTGTTTGATTTATTCTTTACAAAATATATTATAATATTGTGATTTTAAAAATAATAACATTATTTATTGTTTTTTGACCATTTTGAAATTGTATCCTTATTATGTTTGCCAAATACTGATGAGACTAGGTTTTGTATGTACATATAAATTTTTTTTTTGATCTCATATAATATGAATTATGTGATATTACGACTGAAAAAGAGGTATTTTTGTTGTTGTTATTTTTTTCTAATCATTAAAGACATGGTTGTATGTTTTGTTGATTAATTTTAATAGAAAATGTGTAGTAATTTGAAAATAAATAAATAAACAGTTTTTCATTTATTTGTGTACTTTATCTTGTTTTAAAAATGGTATCCCTTTATAGACCATGCAACCTCACACGTCACTTTTACATACGCGACTACTGTAGGGTTAATTCTGTGGGTTAATTAATGCCCCAGATATTATTTACAGAAATTTCGATCATATCCTAATATCAGAAAAAAGTCATGTAAGTTGTATCAAACGCACAAATTAGTCATGTACCATATTTTGTTCATATTACAATTTACATACTTACTTATAAGAGTTTAAAACAATGTAAGTTAAACTAACGACGTTAAAATATAAATCACTAGTTTAACTTACACGATGATAATTTTAATTGCATTCAAAACGTAACTGAGTTTTCGTGCATGCCACTTGTTCTACAGAGTTTCATAAAGTACCATAACTCAGCCGACCTTATAAAGTATTACTAATCGGAAAACTATTAATTCTCCTTGGATGAGTATCCTGTCATTGGGAACTAATTCTGTTTGAGATTTATTGGAGTTTCAGTGCGGGAGTTTGTAACTGCATCGAAAGCTAGAGTATGTTGAGATGTAATTTCTCACAGTTCGAACTACGTTCATGTAAATGTACTGTTTTTCTTGTGCTTTTGTATTTCATTGGCAACCTTTTTCTTGTTTTTGCTTACTGAAAATAAGAGTTTCATTGCATTATATTGCTTGTGTTATGTGTATGCTTTGTGGTGTTATGTGTATACTGTTTGGATGACGTATACTTTTATAA
The DNA here is from genome assembly GCF_905220415.1 of Colias croceus. NCBI lineage: Eukaryota > Metazoa > Arthropoda > Insecta > Lepidoptera > Pieridae > Colias > Colias croceus. The sequence goes on along the minus strand of NC_059552.1, from coordinate 3,407,503 downwards.
AACCCTTTTGTGTGTTCATAATGTACCTGTGCATTCTTTGTTTTAAGTTACTTTGGACAGATTTTCAGATTTAGGATCGTTTCTCAAATGGTTAATCCCACTTTTCACGTATTGTTGTAAGTTTTGGTGGGAGAAAAGAGCTTGTTATGGAAAATAAAAAATAGACTCTTAGATGTATGATTTATCACTAGTTTAACTTTTAAAACGTCATATCATAATATTACATATTTACATAATATCTGTCGTTTCATACCAACCTAGATCCTAGATACCTATTAGATGTTAAAAGTACAATAGTATCTAACTATTATCTAAAGACAAAACATTCACAATAAACGAGAAACACATGATACCACAGTTTATTTGCTTCATATGGACAACGATACGGATTCAGTACGTACTGGCCCCATAAAGTCGCCTGGAATTGCCTGCCAGGGTATATTGATGATAATTCCTGTTTATATCCAATCGCTAACAGGGCCGGATGGTGAAGAACTAACTAATATTTTTCCTTTTTAAATGCATGGTGAAAAGGTAGTAGAGGTAGGTAATGGTTAAAAGAGCGGGAAATCAGATTTTGATCGAATACTTGACTTAGATGGCCAAAACAGGACTAGAAAGTAACTAGTGTATCTTGCTGAATACTAACTGACGTTTTACAGGTATTATCTTCAAATTGAAACTCTACGAGAACGCGATTGCTATGAAAGTCTGCACTAAATTATAATTATCTCAAACCCATTTAGATCTACAAATGGTATAATAATATACTGTCCTTATATACTAGTTCATTAATGAGACACGAAATAATACTTATCACGCAATTGTTATTACTCATGCCAAGCTTCTTTTAATAATTTTCTACATCATTTCTTTCACTTGGATACTAAATTTCTGTTTGCTAATTATTACAGATACGTAGCAATTAATTTTCATAAATTAAACAGGGTATTTGATATTCATTTTGCGTTGAAACTAGATCATTGCTTCACCTAATATTTTACGTAGCATAATTGGTGCTTATTGTTCAGTTATTTTCTAAGATATAGTCTAATTAGTAGACTTTAGACTAAGGAATATATGTAATTTCAATCTAAGACGAAAGCTTAATACCAAAAGACCTATGATTGTGATTAGACTAATATTCTAAGTGATTATGATATTATCATTATCACTTACAAAGCTGCAATAATAAAGGCCATAAATTAATTTACTTGTTTATCATAAAATATGTAATTGTAAAAGAAAGATATATTTCTTTTTTTAACTCCTGTAACTTTGAAGATAAATTCGAGCGTTCTTGAGAAATCCAATCTAATTTTCCAGGTGTTGTTTACTCTTCAATGTAAAATAAACTCATATAAAATGGAGGATGTATGTACAGATCACGTGACAGTTTACAAATACCTTGTTTTTAGGGTTCCGTACCGAAATGGTAAAACGGGACCCTATTACTGAGACTTCGTTGTCTGTCTGTCTTTTTCCAGGCTTTATCTCATAAACCGTGATAGCTAGAAAGTCACAAATGATGTATATCCGTTGCCTCTATAACAACACTAAAAATTATAAGGAGCCGGTTTTTCTGTAATGATTCGGCTCTGCTTCACAAGCTACATTATTTGTCTGATATACGTATTCCTCTAACAAGATCCGTTTGGTGCGTATCTTGTTTCTAAGCTGGCTAAGTAATAGAATCAATACTTTTTCAATGGATTTGTGTGATATATTCTGTGTTAAAATTGAGAAATACGAGCCTGTCTTTATGAAAAACTTGAAGCGTAAGAGCGTAGTAGTGTGCTATGTGTAGGCTGTGAAGTGTTTTTATAAAAATAAAACAGGCAGTGCTATTTTACCTAAGTTAGTAAAAGTTATCTCTTATATCCGAAAGTGTATTATTACGTTATTAATAGAATGACAAAAGGTAGGTAGCATATTATCGAGATAAAAATAAAATAAATATTTGATGAGTCAAATAAAATATACTACATTAAGCAACTCTGTATTTCCAGTTAAGTAAAAATTTAACTATAGTCCTTTTCACCTATGATGATTCCTGTGACACTTCGTCGTGTTCCGGTATTTTATGTTTAAAACGCCAAAATAATTTTAGTGCATAATATTTTTATTTTATGGCGGCATTATTAACAAAAATATAAAATGAAACATCTTAAGCTTATAAATCAACAAGTGATAACTGCGTTAAAAACAACCGACTTCAAACTTGCACTTGCAAAATTTACAAATACCTACAGACAAAAATGCTCATAAAATAAAAACTACTGGGCCTATCCGAATAAATTTTTTATGGGACCAATTCGACACCATCCCGCATCGAACAAAAAAAGAATCACGTAAATCGGTTCAGAAACCTCGGAGTAATCGGTGTACATACATAAAAAAAAAATATATACCGGCCGAATTGATAACCTCCTCCTTTTTTTTGAAGTCGGTTAAAAACAGTATTGTTTAGTTTAATATAATGAAAAATAAAATAAAATAACACAAAAATATAATACCTAAGCAATTCGTGTACATGAAATGGATCGTTGAAAAATCATAGAGTTGGAAAACATATAATCGGCGCCCATCTTGTGATCGTTTGTCAATCGAGTCAATCGTCTGTACGAGTGCGTCAGCCTTGTATACAAGTTGCATTTTTATATTGATACTTTATGTGGTATTCTGTTATTGTTATTGTTGACTATTTTTTTGCTGTTGTTTGCTAAGTTTCCTTAGTTAATTGTTGGCGAAATGCCGAAAAAACTAATTTTGATACTTTATTCAAATCGATTTCATTTCCATATAAAATATTATCGATTATCGGAAACAATTGATACGATTTCAGTAAAGACATCTCTGCACGTGTCAAAAATCAATGTGTCACAGAAATCATCTTAGGTGGAAAGGACTATACACACTAAATGTTTATAAAAATAATATATAGGTAGAGAATCTTTTAAAAAAGTAAAACGGTTTCAACCAAGAGAGTAAAAAACAATAAAACACTTTTTGTTAGTTTGTGCGTGTGCGTTAAGATGTGCATGTATGAATAATTATATATTATCTGCCTATTAGGTATTAATTACTTATTAATCGTTCGATTCGTATTATTAGAGGATATAAGCTTCTTGTTCGTATTCATTAAAAAAATTACTTTTAATGTGGAAAAATAAAGATAAAGATAAAATAAAATCAAGATATTATTCATTATGAAATTAAATCGTCAATCGGACGCTCTGTCTCGGGATACAGACTTCAGACAAACAAACAAACAGACAATGACTAAACATATTTACCCGAAAGTCCATTACCGACATACGTATTTTATTGTAATGTTGTCACGCGGTAGTTATGTTTCCATCAAAGGCCGATGGCCACTTATCTCAAATGGAAATTGGTAGTTTCGTATAATAAAAGAGGCGCGTAATAGCCTAGGTATTCAGTTATTATTTCCTCACAGTCCTTCCTAAAATTATTTTTAAGCTATTCCATAGCTTCTATCGCGTACCTTGAGCGCGGGGACCGAATCGAGAAATTCCGTAACGAAAAAACCTCACGCTCCCCACTCCGACGGGCGGAGGTGTGGCTTGAAGGCATAGCATGCAATAGCTTTACCGCGGCAGTCCCCGAGTGCCACACGTCGTTTTATTGTTTTAAGCGTACAGTTTTACAGCAAAGAAAATACTTTTAAATTTCACCAACTTGAGAAATAAAACAATAAATAAGAGGGATAAATTGATAAAATTCCATCCTAATCACTCTAGGGAATAAAAAGCGGTGACTGAGGAGAAATAAATGCAAAATTAGAATCTTCGTAATTGCTGTTACCAGATTAAAAGGCGAAGAGAAACATAAAAGTGATCCGATGCAGGTAATTCGTTTTGATAAGTTCACATTAACGTCGGCAGGCAATTTATCTAAGCGTAATTCGCGTAAAACGCTTATTGGCTGTCGTGGGCTACACGAAGATAAAATGATTTATATCCGAACGGTAACTGTATCTATTACTTTTATTAAATCTGCCCACGTCGGCTAATCTGCTTTTTATATAAGACCTTGGGGTATTTTTAGAAGCGATGATAATTTTCAGATTAGTCATTAGTAAGTAATGCAAGATAGATATAGAATATGATATAGGAAAAAAAAAACTTTAAAATTATATTATAATGAAACGATACTTTGGATTATATTATGTAACCGTTAGTACTAACATATCAGTTGCTGCACTCGGATTTATCCATAAAAATAATAATATATAGCTTTCCACTGGTAAATAATTTATAAAATATTTATATATTATAGTTCTGACATAGTAATGCCGCTGTATAGTAGTTTGTGTTTCAACGATCAGAACTGGTGATCTGTGAAATGTGAAACCACAACTACTAGACCTCTGTTGGTTTATAGAATATATTATACAATTACATAATAATCCAGTAAAATACTAATATCACTTGCTAATTTACACAAATTCACAAAACACATCATATGAGAATCATTTGTTCAAATCAGTGTAAAAATACCAACAAAATCGAAAGCGAACAATTGTAATTTGAACTCAAAATACAAAAAGAGAAACGGTGGCTTCAGACAGACTTCAAGTGTTTGTAACCTGAACAACCAAAGTTTTCCATCATTATTTATACAAACATCCGTGCTATTAAGGTACCATTAGCGTGTACTTTTATGGAGGTTAATACAATGGCCTGTCGAAATGCCTTCACTAATGGTTGTCGCGAGCTCTTTTCCACAATTATATTCTCGGTGGCTCTCGGCGAACCGCAGTGCAGTTTATGTATATCCAGAGAACTCTAGCGCGCTAAAGCACGGAAACACGTAAATAATTACACCAGTTTTACATGTGAATGGAAAATGTTAGCTAATTCAAATGAAAAATACCAACATGTTAAGTAAATCTAATTAAACTTTTGTCTAGAATAGTTAGTAATTTACGTTTAATTTATTTAAGATTCAACTTTACAATTCCACAGGCTAGGGAGTGGTTAAGGATCACGTTACTTTGAATATCTGCAACATTAATTAGTTCTGTGTGGTGATAATGAATTATCGGGAAATGAAAATAGATAGTGAAATAACAATAAGTGTATTAATTAATATTTACTAATCGAACACACCCGTATAAAAAAGAGCGTGTGTGCCGAGCACACTCATCAGAAGTGAAACTTCTTTGGCAAGATTCAAAGATACCAAAATCGTTGCCTTACTCCATGATGTGACGGTATTACCATGACGCGACCTTGAAGTTTTACTCTCAAAGCACATATAGGAGTTTCATTTCAATAATTAAGTCTCTCTCGGTGAATACAAACTTCCAATACGCAATTATGAAACAACTTGCAACAAAGCAACAAAGTTAAACTTTGCGGGAGCGATTTGACTTTTTTAAAAAAAGAAATAAAATAAAATTAAAATTAAACTTATTTAATTACTTAACTATAACAAGTGGACGATTTGGAGTCACAAATGTTAATGCCAGAATTACATGCAATGATACAAGCGATACCTTATTGCGAAACAAATGTTTTCCAGTATGTGGAATGCTTATGTTAAATTGCAAGAACTTTCCGGTGGTCTTGCTGAGGCCAGCGGAAGGCTATTGCTCAACCTAACACAGAGGGTTGGGGTGGATGCGTAACTAGGTATTACTGTAAAAGAGTCTAGGAATAGACTATTTTGAAAAACCACTTTTAAAGGCCGCAATTGAAATTTGCAAACAAGAAGCTTTGTGAAATGCTTGATAACTGTTTTTCGAATGCCTCTGAAAAGTTAATTGCTTTGTCCGCAAACTGCAAGCCTTTTGCGGATTTTTAGGGTTGCCTCCAATAATAAACTGTCATTACATTTCATACAAATGTGATGTTTTAATTGTGTCGGTTAATGAAATCGTATTGATTAAATTTTGATTGATATTTTATGATGATGATAATATGCTAATTTTGTTGTGGTAACACAAGTTATCTTATTTGAGGTTTTGATTAACTTGGGGTCGATTTAGCTGACATAATAATTGCAATGTTTTGAAAGAGTTGATTTATAACAAGATGTTAATGCACTGTCATCATAATATTCATCAAAATAACGATAAATGAAAATACACATAATAATTTTTATATCCTATGTAAAGTTTCATCATATTACGCTTATGTCGACATAATTACGTTATGTAAAGTCATGTGTCCATCGTATGACGTAGGGTTGATGCATCTAAAGTTGGATTTAAAAACTTCGCTTGTAAAAACTTATTGTAATGAAACATTAGCTAAACTTACATTTAAAATTTCTATGGGCTTTGTTGAAAAAGTATTGTGATCTTTTAAAAAAGGAATGTGTGCGTGTACGTGTACCTACACACGTAAGAAGTGAAACTTCTTTATGACCTCATTTTTCAAAAAATAATTTACTATATATGCAACTTTACAGAAATACGTCAAATCACGCGTGGTAGGGATAAGAAATAGATGGCGCGTAACGGTAAAATGTCACGCGTAACGAAAAGTTATAGAAGTTTCACTTCAAAAAGACAAAGACAAAATACCAAGACAAAGCTCATTAAGTACTGTCACCTCAAGTTTTAAGATTAATTGTACAAGAAAAATAACTTAATTGTATAATTTTATACAGGTTGTTTAACGTATCAAAATAATGAATATTGAAGTTTAGATTGTGTTGTTATAGGTATATTTGTATAATGAATTTCAAATACTATTCTGTGTAATGAATTCTTTGAAATCAAAATATTTGAATAGTTTAAAATAAGCGTGGGTTTACAATAATCACAAAACGTAATTGTCAGCCCTAAATGCTAATCCTGACTGAAATATTCATAGCGTGAAATGCCGATATACATTGATCAATACGCGAATAACCTCTCCCTTGTTTGGTGTCTAATGTCGAAGCGGTTTTGATTAAACACACACTATTTTCTAAGAAGTATGTGAGATGATAATAACATGGTCATTTGTGAATTATATAGAGTACATTGGAGACACCTCAAAGCTTTATTTCGAAACTATCATTATTTTCCTTACAGTTAATTTTATGTAGCTACCAATTTTAAAATTAAAAATAGATCATCATGATTCATGATGAACATTTAAAAAGACATAGGAAGTATAAAATTTCTTAGATTCCTATATTCATTGATACTTCATATAAATATTTTGATACTTACACTTGGTTTGTCAGAAAACCTATCTTTCAAGTGATCTGGATCCAGGCACACATTTATTTTGTAAACCAATACACTTAATGTAAAAAATCCTTTCATGAAAGACCCACGTCAATTGTACTCTCTGGAGCACATTATGTATTGATGTTATAGAAGCTCTTTAGAATTGTATTGCCTTATTTACAATAGCAAATTGATTAACAATGGTTCCCTACTTCATATGCGTATAATCTATCACGTTGAATACGTGATATTTGAAAGAAATAAGTACATAAATTGTATTTTAACACCATTATTTGTTACATAGTACATACATTTAATGACCCAGGCTCCTAATATAGTTTTAAACTAAAATAGTTTTGTTTTTCTAATAATATACTGAAAACTCTTTTGATATTTGTATATAACATTATTGTTCGCAATACGATATTAATAAATATCTGAAATTCCGCTCAAATGCCCGAAATATTCATTCGAAATATCCCGAAATGTTTATCAGTGATCCTTGATCGATTTTTATTAAAAAGGTTTTTTTTTATTAAGTCCTTCGTCATATACTTTTTAACCAAATATTTAATATGAAGTAGAAATTTATTTTTACTTATATACGCTCGATTCATAGCTTGCTCTCCGCCCACGATGTCGTTTGGGTTTCCTTGTCATTAAGAGTTTCTATTTTTAGTAAAAATAGTAGGCTACTGCTCTCGTACTCAGCTCATGCAAAATTTATCAAATTCGGTCCATTGAGTTCAAGCAAATTGAAACTGACAGATGATTTTTTGAAGTGACAACGTCTTATAATTCGATATAGCCGGCTGCACGCACGAAAAAACATGACTCATGCGGCGTTACCTCACTCTGAGGCGTTCCATGTAAGGCTTGAAGTGCAAGCGAGAGCGCGGAACGAGCGACAAAGAAGCACAATCGTTGTCACGTTCAACTATCGTCAGTAAACCGACTTTACAGACAACCAATTTTTTTTATTATTATTTTATAGTACACCATAGATGTAGAGGGTCTAGTATAAACTGTGGTCTAGTATCATTTGCAAACTTTTGCCTGAAATTAATAAAATCAATAATATCCAAAAGGTCACGAAGTACATACCAACCTTAGAAGACGTATCGCATGTGACTTAATTAATAACATTCAATGGGCTTCGGTCAGATTAACACCAGTTTAAACTACTATGAAAGTTGTAGGGAAGTTAGACAAGAAATGTTCCAGATAACTAGCAACAACTATTGACAGCCCGCAGCCTGTGACGTCAGCGGCCACGAATCGGGTACAACACGGATACGATACGAGAAAGACGCATATACACTACGGGAACGATACGGGGACGATTTGGGAACTACGCGGGGAAAAGACGGTGACGACACGGGACCGATACGGGGACGACACGGATACAACACGGAGACGATACCGGTACGACACGGAGACGATACGGAGACGACACGGATACAACACAGTGACGACAGGTACGTACGGAAACTACGCAGTGACAAGACGGTGACGACACGGGACCGATACGGGGACGACACGAATAGGTACAATACGGAGACGACACAGGTACGACACGGAGACGATGCGGGGATGAAGGGATGAGGACACGGTAACAACGTGGGGACTGCGGGAAAGAGGCAACGCAACTGTCAAACAATGTTAGCCCATTTGATCCGCCGCAGAAAGTTCCAGATGGTGTGTCAAGTTGAATTTTTGTTTTTTGATAAGAAGCTGTGGGTCCTACGTGCGCTATTTTCCTCGAAATGACCAAGTTAGAAAACTCTTAATAATCAACGTCACTTACATCACTCAAGCAACAAAAATAATTAAATTAATTATGCAATACTATAGAAACTCTACAGGAACAAATACCAGGTCACTTGAGGATGATACCTATGTTATTTACCCACACTTACCTAAATGAATTTTCCTGGATAAACCATTGCATAATATATTATGAGCTTTAGTTGAATCGATAACAGCACGAAATTTATTCGTTATTCACATCCATTCAACCGTTGGACCGTGACTGACGTAACAAACAACCATACATCAAAAATTTCGCATAGATATTAAGTGGAGTAGTTAAAACAAAACAATACCAGTCATCTATCTTAGTTCTTACACAAATAAGAATTTAGCAATAGGATAATAAATGGCGTTTAATACAATTACAACATGGACGGTCAATTACTTTGAGTATTGTTTCATCAATTTCAGTAAGTGCTTCTAAATATTAATCTAGATGACCGAGCAAACTTCGTCAGCCTTGGAATTAATAAATGGGCTGTTGCTATGACAACCTGTGATCTTATATGTATTCAACAAACATTACTATCACTTTTATTTAGTTTAAAACTGATGGTAATATACATTTAGCACAGAAGAGAAATCTAATACATTCGAATACATCATGAAAAATCTATTAAATGTTGTTTTTAGTACTTACTTCGAAAAATTATTAAGTGGTTGTAATAAGTGAGTACGTAATACAAAAGTCATACTAACCTAGATTTTATAAGCCACAAAGGCAAATGGGATACATTTTCGCATCTCAATTCTCGGAACAATAAAATTTATTACACTAATAAGAACTACGTAGTACGTACTCAGCATAAAGCCTGTCTAATTGTTTGAAAGCATTTAGAGATCTTGCCCATTAGTTAATAGCCTTAAGCTATCCCTGCTTAATGATATTTCAGACCGAAATTATTGATAAAAAATATTCAATTTATATTTTTAATTCATTGTTTGAGGAATAATTTCTGGACAAATGATATTACTTTATATTTAAAAATTTTTATGTACCTTTATTGCTTGTTTATATTTTTTGATTTGAGCTCTATATTTTTTATTGAAGCAAATATTGTTGGTAGGTAATAAGTAATTTATAATATGGTTTTAAATTTACCATTGTAATATTTGGGAATAATACAACATTTAGTCACGTTGCTAAGAAAATTTTAAGCACTAATTTGAATAAAATTTTCAAACCCAAATTTTTAAATTTAGATGTCACATCTAATTATGATATCCCCAAATCTCATCATAATAGATGAAGTAGTTTCCATCCATGTAAGTGGCACTCAAATAATTGAAAAAACCTTTTCCATTTAATCGTATGTATAAGCTGTTCAAGAGACGCGACAGAACAGGTGCTTGAAGACTTTTATGTCGGAAAATATGAAAGTTAAATAAAATTAACTGCGTTAAAAACAACCGACTTCAAAAACGGAAAAGTAAAAAATAAAAAAGATTTGATATTATTAATTACTACATATTATTTAGATGTGCTATTTATTAAATAGGTTTGATGTCGGTGCACGGGCTTAATACTAAGTGCTTAGTGTTTGGCACCGACTTCAAACCTATTTAATAAATAGCACATCTAAATAATATGTAGTAATTAATAATATCAAATATTTTTTATTTTTTACTTTTCCGTTTTTGAAGTCGGTTGTTTTTAACGCAGTTAATTTTATTTAAGGCGACTACACCACCGAAACTAGCGCCCCCCCAACATTTTATTTTTTTACTCCTTAACCAGATCAAATTTAAAAAATCTAGCTCGGTACTTTGCTAGTATATTACTTGTAGTATTTTTGGTATTACTTTTCATTATTTTGCATTCGGTAAATTAGGAGAACTTTTGATTACCGCCAAAAGTGGCCACTTTTGGCGGTAATCAAAAGTTCTCTAGAATAATGAACAGTTAGAATAGTGAAAAGTAATACCAAAAATACTACAAGTAATATACTAGCAAAGTACCGAGCTAGATTTTTTAAATTTGATCTGGTTAAGGAGTAAAAAAATAAAATGTTCGGTGGCGCTAGTTTCGGTGGTGTAGGCCTCTTAATACTTTTTAGTGTAATTTTCAACACGAATCAAACGAGCCCAAACTCGATAAAGTTGAGTCAATATATTACTGAGTTCCTATGGCCACCTTCCGATTCCATCATCAAATCAGCTCTATGTCATGATAATGTTTCATCGCTATCCAATTTACACACTTATACAAAATTTCAGCTCAATCGGTTACCGGGAAGTGAATCAAAGTTACTTGCTACATTCCAATTAAGTCATCGAGTACAGACAAAAATGCTCATAAAATAAAAACTACTGGGCCTAGCCGAATAAAATTTTTATGGGACCAATTCGACACCATCCTGCATCGAACAAAAAAAGAATCACGTAAATCGGTTCAGAAACCTCGGAGTAATCGGTGTACATACATAAAAAAAAAAAAAAAAAAAAAAAATATACCGGCCGAATTGATAACCTCCTCCTTTTTTTTGAAGTCGGTTAATGAGTAATGCATACTACAAAGAAGCAATCACCTTTTGTTGTAAATGAAAGGAGCGTCAGTTAAATTCAATAGCTATACTGAGTTTAGTGTCTGAACATTGTTTACATTTTACTAGATTTTGTTTGTATACAAAGGAACGTAAAAGGAGGGTAGTGTAAGAAAGATGCTACATTTTGTTGCATCAAAGCGACTTGTCTACGCATAGAGTGTCCTATGGTGAACTTAGTTTTAGTTTTGGGTGTAATTACTGACATTAAAACTTAGGCTTTTTATTTTTTACTAACAAAATGTGGATCTGCGACATCCGAATTTTATGCTAAACTAGCGGTCCGCCCCGGCTTCGCCCGTGGTACATATTTCTCAATAAAAGGTAGCCTATATTCTTTCTGTGGATCTGCGACACCCGAATTTTATGCTAAACTAGCGGTCCGCCCCGGCTTCGCCTGTGGTACATATTTCTCAATAAAAGGTAGCCTATGTTCTTTCTGAGGGTCTAAATTTGTGCCAAATTTCATCAAAATCGGTCCAGTAGTTTATGAGCCTATTCATTACAATCAATCAAACAAACAAACAAAGTTTTCCTCTTTATAATATTAGTGTAGATAAATAAATTTTATAGTTTATTTTGAAAATGAAATTTAATCTTATCCTTAACATAACGACTATATTATAATAAACTAGTTGGCTATAGTTACGTCTATTATATTTAAAAAAATATTATGTACATCGAATACTAAACAATAAACATACCTAAAAATCAAACATTACATAATATGAAATAAAGGGATATACGATAACAAATAACAAATAAACCTTTGAATAATTGGCAAGACAAAAATAACTCATTCGTATAAATTTAGGGCAATGTAAACATGAATAAGACATCATTTCCATGGAATTTGTTCCATCATTTACTTGTAATAACAATATTATTTATTAATGGAATAGTAAATTTTATCTTATCATACTTTTAATATTTATGTGTACCGGAGAATAAAAAGTAAACCAGGTTCGTTTTTGTTATTCAATGAGTCTAACATAATATGAAATGTATTGCGAAACAAATACAGATACAGCAAAACTATCTACAAATATATTATAATATAATAATAATATATAACATATGGGCGAAGTAATTTCATTTAATATGTTAAAAACAACCACTAGATGGTTTTCAGTGTAACTATCTAACTAAAGTTTTCAAATTTTTAATTATTTTCAGAATAACCTTGCTTGATAAACGAATGAACACTGAAAGGTTTTTTTTTATTGAATCCGAAGTTTTTGAGAAAAGCACGTTCAACCAAACAAAAAAAAAGTTTTGTTGCATTAGTATAGACTAGTTTTTAGTGAACATGTACGTAAGAACATTATCATAATATCGGGTATTAATAATTTAAGTTCTTTAAAGCATAAAGCATAAGATATTACAATAAACTTACTTGGATAGTACAGGCTTAAGACCTTAATTGTATCGTGTCAATTAAATAATAATGTTATAGAAATATTTTCTACAAAATTATACAAAATACCAATTCCACCTTTCGTACAAATGAGGAAAATAACACACTGATGCCCCATTTGACTTTAGTTTGAGTGAAATCGTAAGTAAAGTAAATCTTTCTCACGAGCTATCGATTTACCGAGATGTATGTAGCAATATTCGCGCGAGATGAGCCTTTCATCTCAGCTGATGTAGTCATTTGAGGAAACCGAGCCGAAATGGAGTGTACGTTCTTGAGAAATGTACGACTATAATGTGATTCAATTAAATATTAAGTGTACTGGATTTGTAATTATTGAATTCTTGTTCATAATTAATTTTGTAATCGAAATATCCTGATTTCGTTTCCTACTTATATCGATAAAATATTTAATATTGGTCGCTTTGATTTCAAATTGTTATTTGTCTTCAAAATTATTTTAAACAGATGTTAAAGCCGTAGAGAGATATAAAAAAACATGTAGATATTGTAGAACTAATGATGACATAAACTGTAAGTATGAATTCAATATTCACTTATAATACCACAAGAGCTTCAAAATTATCGGGTATTTTCCGATAGGTTCGTTGCAAACAAATGAAGGAGTCAAGTTTTTAGTCAAGGCTAAAAAATCACGAGCGCGAAGCGCGAGTGATTTTTCCTGAAAAACTTGACGACTTTATTTGTTTGCAGGTAACCTTGAGGGAAATGCCAGATAATTTTGAAGCTCGTGTGGTATTCGGGGGATTATTTTTCCGTCCCAAATGTCGGCCAATAATTTCACAATTGAATTCAACCTGTCAGTTTGACATCAACGACCAGAGAAAATTTTCAAAAAATTATCACTTATAATACCATGTAGGTTGTACCACGTGACGTCGAATGGTGCAATTCTATTGGTCGATATTTGGGTCGGAAAAATAATCAGTATAATACCATGTAGGTTGTACCACGTGACGTCGAATGGTGCAATTCTATTGGTCGATATTTGGGTCGGAAAAATAATCATAAAAATTCAAAAAAAGGAAAACGTTAACATGTGACACAAACAACATTATAAAACTTGAATGGGACAAGAATACATAATAAATACTTTTTCATTTAGACCTCTTTGTGCGGGTCAAACAGGGACTACGATATATGGGAACATTAGGAAAAACAATGCTCTATTGTACTCGCTTTTCTTTGTAAAACACGATCGCTTGAATGGAACTTATTAAATACATCTGTGTCGGACATTTTTAACGCAGTTTTCTTAATGGTTTCATATTCTTTCATCTTTTGTGACTGTATACAAATTAGAGATTTAATTATGTGGTGAGTTTGAGATGTTTCCTAACTATACACAATATAATGATAAACTCAGACTCAAGCATTTATTTATACAACTACACTTGTTCTAGAAGCACTTTTGATCCTCATAAAATACCTTCTACCACCGGTTCAAAAAACAGTTTCTACAGAGAAAAGCAGCCAAATGACTCTGTAAATAATAATATAATGAATGCTATAATGTTGTAAGTATCTATATCGTTGCTAATATCTTATTAGGCTTTAAGATATTTCAGTTATTACTTCATTCAAAGTTTACTGCATACCACACAGAAGCGTCCATTGTAAGAAAGTTTCACAGCAACACTGTTACCACGTGTCACGCTTCAAAGCAGTTGACGTCAACTGCAGTGTCTGCGATTGGCGCATGTTAAATTATTCGCTTTTGATAAAATATCTTGGCTTGTGAACATAGAAATCTTAATAACAACTTGTGAATCTCCTATATAATAAAAATGAATCGCAAAATTGATAGGAATATTCTTATTTATTCTATTACTTATTCTATTCTAATTGATAAGGAAGGTTCTTATGGAGAGAAAACGTAAACATGTACCACGGGTGATGACGGGGAAATCGCTAGCTTTATTATAAGTTGTTCAATTGATTATCACTTAAATTAGTTTAATTAACTGTGTTCTTTGTAGGTATGTGAAAAAGTCCCGAAAAGTAATTAGATTTACCCTACATTTTCACGTACTTAGGTTGCAAAAAGGTTTGTATAAAAATATTTTAAGAATAGATACTAATAGAGTATTTTAACAAAACTAGAGCCGTAGCGAGGTTTTCTATTATATTATAGATAAATAAAAATTAATAACTTGAGGATGACTGCAAGAAATTAGTTATTGCTTTTTTGTTGTATTCTTTATTGTGAGCATTTGTATAAAAGTATCTTCATAAAAATATATTGAATACAATACATACATACAATACATTGAATTGTAAAGCGACGGCGTCTACTTTTAGTATTGTAACTAACTGGCTTTACAAAAATGTTATAAATAATATTATGATTAAAATTAATTTTAATACTATTATCATTCACTTTATTCTAAGTTATACATATTATATTATATCAGGATTTTAACAACAAATGGTTAGTTATGGTATTATGTATTTTATAACTAACTAGCTGTGCCGCGCGGTTTCACCCGCATTGCTCCGCTCCTGTTGGTCTTAGCGTGTTGATATAATATTACCTTCTGTAAGGTTATCGAACACTGAAAGAAATTTTCAAATCGGACCAGTAAGTAGTTTCTAAGATTAGCGCGTTCAAACAAACAAACAAACTCTTCAGCTCTATAATATTATAAACTGTTTAGATAATGAATTCTCTATTATAATAAAATATTACATTCTATTAAGCAATATCTTAAACATTAGTAGGTATAAATTGGCACGTTTGAGTAAAGATCGTGTATTGCTAAATTTGCACCATCGTTCACATAAGGGACTACAAACTTCGTCCTGTATTAATAACAGAAATAACCTCATTTATCTATGAAATTCGTTCGAATATTAAATTAACTTATCGGTTTTATTCGCAAGGAAATTTATTATCAACATAAGAAACGGGAAGTTATAACGAAATGAATTATTGTCTCGGTTTATCGTTTGCATGTTGTGTTTTTACTGCGCTTAATATATCAACTATTTATAATAAAATTGTTTGCATTTTTATATTAATACTGCTTTTAGTTATTCTGTTTAATGCTTTTTATGAAGCGAATAGATGTTTCATACGCCTGCTCATGTTTCGCTGTAATATTCAGTATCACGATGTATTAAAGTTAATTAGTTTTCTGCAACATAAAATAACAATATTATATTATATTGATAACAGGTTTTATTAAATGTATTTAATAATAGGTATTTATCTTTTGATTGTGCTGGCTTAGCTGGTAAGGTATGTGTTTGTTAATTCATATTTATTTTCTATTTTTCAGGACGGACGTTCATCGAAGTGAACCTTTTTACAAGCAAGTAGAAGATGTGGCAGAGAACTAAAAAGTTTTTTATTATCTCGCATATATTTTTACGAGACTACATTAAACTAATTGAAAAAACAACACTAATAAGAACGAGATGTATTGTGACGTTCCATTCGACGAAAAGGTATTTTATATAACCTACAATGTGTTACAGAAATGAGCATTTCATAATGAAGTTTTTATTCAAGTTAATTTTGTAAATAGGTATTACAGAGGCCTTGTATATGTTTCCATAAATAGGAATCAGTTGAACGTTATGCAATTGTTTTCAACAAAACTGTATAAATCTGAACAATACTTAGCATAATTAAGTCCATTTTGAAGTAAGGAAACTTGCCAACTGCACTAAAGTTAAGTAGGCCACTTTCATGACTTTTATCCCTAAGAAATTACAATGTTTAGTTGATATTACGCTCATAGATTTAACAGACAGTACTCAATCTGAGATTCTTTCATTTTATAACTTTCGAAGCGGAATTAAAAATAGTTGTTACAGAGATGTAAAATGGTAATAGACATTGAATAAGCTGGATGGTTATAAAATATATACTGTAGTGCTCTTGCAATATTAATTTTTTTTCTCTTTATAAATTTATTTCTAGAAATAAGTTGGAGTATTTTATTTTGTAATAAACGAGCGTAGGTTGTAATGTTAAAATGTTACTTCAACTTTTAAGTAGAATTCGCTCATGTTCTGGAAAAAACTAATTTCACAACTTTTGCAAATTGTGAAAATTCTTTAGCGGGAAATCGGAATAAAGAACGAACACATTTTTATTTCTTGGAGATTATGTATGGAAGTTACTTAACGACTTTTTAGTATTTTTATACCAACAAGGCCAGGGTCTCTATTAATAGAACATTTTGCTGGCTCTGTATGATATTTTTTTTCTATCCTTATCTTTATTTAAATTCCATATGGACAAAATAAATAAGACATACAAATAAATGTTTCATTAATATTAATTATCTATTTAAAATTATATAATATGTATGTTTATTAGCCATCTGGTTTCCATAACACAAGCGAAAGCTTAGTATGTGATCAGATCGTAACGTGTGTGAAAATTGTTCTGAATTATTTATTTATATTTAGCGGCTACAGATAAGATACAGTATTTATTCATTAACATTATTTCGATAGGTTGTAATATCTAATCAAAATCATACAGAAAATTACTTTAACTTAAAACCCGATTATGTGGTATTTTTTTCTTGGAAAATATGAATTTAATATTTACGCTCGTCTTTCAAACTTCATTTGGAAATTTTCTAACAAACTTTAAAGTTTTCAGCCTATATCATTTTACGAGACGCGGTAAAGAGGGACTTGAAGAAACTTTTATGTGTCGGCTTGATCAACTATGTAATATCATTTGGGTCACTTTATAAATCTTTTCGG
Organism: Colias croceus; assembly: GCF_905220415.1. Classification (NCBI taxonomy): domain Eukaryota; kingdom Metazoa; phylum Arthropoda; class Insecta; order Lepidoptera; family Pieridae; genus Colias; species Colias croceus. The sequence continues at coordinate 3,389,790 of NC_059552.1, read as the reverse complement.
TTGAGCGGTTATACTGGTACTTGGATTTATTAATGCTTTTCGGTAAAATTGGAGTTTATCAGGCTGACGTTTCGATTCAACGATATTGGCTGTTTTTTTGAAGAGACCAAATTCCTATTATAAAATTTTAGCACTCATTCCCAAAGACTTCAATAAAGAAGTATTTGCTCATAACCTATACTTTTTTGTAAGTAAAATAATGTAGTAACAATGAGTTAATTATAATTTCAAATAATTAGTAGTATTGATTGTACATTAGGAGAACTTTTTGAGTCAGTCTTTGCCTCTTGGCACAAAACAGATGCATATATCACATTTGTTACATTTATTGATTTGTTTATTTTTCTTAATCAAATATGTATATTGTGATTAACTGCTATACTTACATACTTCTATATGGACTGACACGTATTTTCTTATGTGGGATACAAGCCAGGACACTTGTTAAGTAACGCAACAGTTCTAATATATTACGTACTATAAGCAAACCAAATTAATACAGATACCTAAACAGCAAATTAAATACATAATGTAAAATGTTGACAAATATAATTTTGTATTTAAAAATAATCTCGAATAAAAGCCGACAACAGCGAGGCGTAAAACCTTAACAACGAACTAAATTGGTACCATCATATCAATACCAAACGTTTGATCCATGAAAACCTCCAAACCCTCGCACCTCATGATACAAATAAAGTTCTGTTTCCATGCTTAAACAGCCTGCGCGTACAGACTTCGCGTAGATCGCTCAGTACCACGCAGCCTCTCGGACGGATAGCAGGACCATAGTATAACCCGGCCCGTTACAAGACTCATTTCGCGAGTGTGGAGTGCAGTGGAACGTGTTTAAATTAGAGCATTTAATTTAGCCGCTTTATACAGTGAACCGTGATACTGTGATTATAGCGTGAATGTTTATTTTGTTGTACAATGTGAGTATTTTTAGTTTACGTTTTTATTTATGGTGATTGTGTATTATTATGTTAATACTCGAAAAAATTAATTGAAAAAAATAATTTTTAATTTATCAATTATATTAAAATAATAATATACGAGTTTATTATACCTATCTACAATAATAGATAAAAATAACTTACTAATACTTATTTTCAAACCAAACTTTTGCATACAATCAATCAGAAAATAAATAAAATATTATCGAAAAAGCTCATTCAGAAAGCAAATGATTTTTGAATTATTTACGCAACATATACAAATCTACATAATACATTATGTGTGCCACCGCTTTTTTACAATGCGGTTAATTGTGAAATATATATATAAAACAAACACACAAATTATTTTAAACAAAACAATCATTCAATCCCTTATTACCTATATCAGTAACGTATAGGTATGTGACCTGTAAATTATTTATTTCTACATAAATACGTTATGACACATAATATATGAAAGCTCTTATAAATAAGAATACACTACAGCATTTTCTCTCATCTCTCTTTGGAATCAAATTATTTTGTCAAAGCAATATTATGCACATTATATGAAACATTCAAATGCACATAGAATACGGCTATATCAGATGCAGCAGAATATATTATATCAATGCATTTTTATTAAAGTTAAACGAAAGTTTAAATATCTTCTCTACTAAACTACATCTTTATGGTTTCTCGAGCACTTAGATTATTTATAGTAATAAGACATTATGAATGTAATACCTATACTAGCTATGGCCCACGGTTTTGCCCGCATTGATCCGTTCCCAATGATATAATTATTATGATATTATAACAAAGGCTATAATATATAGCCTTCCCCGATAAATGGCAGTAAAAAAATTTGCAAATCAGAACCGTGGTTCCTAATTAGCGCGTTCAAGCAAACAAACAAACTTTTCAGCTCTATAATATATAGATGTGTTGAATTCAATTTAAAAGTGAATAATAAAAGTGAATATAATACATATATAGTAATATATAAATAATATATAAATTAGTGAACCAAATCTTGATTTCGCATACCATATTATTAATATCAAAGTCATTTGCTAACCAGCAGCAGATATTCCGGTCTCTATCTATACTAATATTATAAAGAGGAAAGGTTTGTATGTATGGTTTTCACGCATAAACTACTGAACCGATTACAATGAAATTTAGCACACATGTAGAGGGTAACTTGGATTAACACATAGAATAGGTTTTATCCCGGACATCCCACGGGAATGGGAACTATGCGGGTATTCCTTTGAAAACGCGGGCGAAGCCGCAGGTGGAAATCTAGTGCAGTATAATTTAAGCTGCATGAGTATTTTTACTTTATAAAACGTTTCCTTTTATTGAACTGTAGAATTGCTTTCTATCGAAACATATTATACAATCTAAAAACGTATTGTCGGAATAAGGAAATTTCTGGACACTTTTGAAGTTTCAAAGCGTGGGCTTTAAATAATGATATGGTGTGTAACTTTATTAGATAAGAGAAATTAACTTTGAGATGATATTTGAGCCGCTTACGCAATAATATATTGCCCATATTTAATTTAAAATTTATGCTAATTAATAATCTTAATATGAGCTTATGAATTAAAGAGCAGCTATAATATTATAAATTTACTTAGATTAAAATTATAATTGTAATATAATTTTATTATTGTACCATACTGATATACTATATTTTGTGGTGCGCGGTTTACCCGCGGATGATTGCGCTGCGTAATTATTATTATTCTGGCAAGTAACTGCCAAGTAAAATCTGTTCAGGGTATCATCATTATCATCCCATCATGTATACATCGAAATATTGTAGAATTTTTACAATTCTACAATATTCTATTAGAATGTATGTACTCCATGGAAAACATGAGTAAAGGACATTTATACTTCAATTATTTGTTATATCGAGAACTTAAGAGAAAACGGGGTCATAGATTGAGATAACAGAATTAATAGAACGGCTTAAATCAATTTAAATCGCCACTTAGCCTTAAATTTACAATAGTACCTTTAAATTTCGCATCAAAAGCAAACATAAGAAAACATACATAATACGTTTTCATATTAAATTCGCAGTAACATAATGTATTCAAAGAATAGCATATATTTTCAGTTTGAATTCATTTTAAAATATAGGAATCAGAATATGTGAAATATCGTCGTAAAAGTTTAATAATGTAGTCACACATTGACCTATTTCTAAAATTTATAGCTATTGAATGGTTGTTTGAATATTTCAAAGGCGCTGGTAATACATAAATAATTTATTATTTTGTGAGAATAATAGCCAAAATTTAAAATGAAGAACAAACTTTGAAAATCCTTAACGTAGTGGTGTTACCTAGTTTAAAAAAAAATTGTTTCTTCTCGGTAAAGAGGTAATTTCTATCAGTAAAACATTTTGTTAAATCGGTCGAGCTTTTGTGGCAAAAAAACTTTCAAATAATAAAACAGTAAAGATTGGCTATTTCTTATATTGTCTTTCTGCTTGATAGATTGATGTTTCCTGATTCAACCAATGCACTTATAAACTTTAGTAATAAAGGCGTAAGGAATAAAAGCTTTTTAGATAATAATTAAAGTATTTTTTTCACATTTGTCTATGACGAAATGACATTATATAAGATATATGAATCATTTGTTAATTTAATGATCCGGATACAATATCCAACTAAACAATATAAAGTAAATAACATAAACACAAATTTCATTCGATTAAACTATAGAAATGGGAAACAATAAAATGCTAATACAAGATGCTATTTCGGAGATTGCAATTTTCATCTTTGCTTTTATTATACTTTCCTAGTGTATAATGAGCGTATCACAATCTAGATTTCTTTTAGTATAATAATTAAAAATGGTATAGCAAGAACAACACTTTCAACGCTAGTGCAGGTAAATTTAATATTACGGGCTTTAGTATCACTCGACCTTTCAAAACAGGTCAGTTAAACCCATGTCTCTTTTCGGTTACTTTTTAACATGTTTAATATTTTTGCGTGGAACGCTTGACTTTTTTGGCCAAGTCTTAATTATTTTCGAAATTTGAGAGCGTTGGTAATTGGAGACTTGAAGTAAATCCTATAAAATTAAGATATACCTACATCTTGTTCTAAGAAATTGGAATGCTATTATAAACTTAAATTATATTATTTATCATCATAATATTGTAATTCTAATACCTATTACAAGATTATCTGGAGTGCAATTCATAAATTTTCGAAACATTTGTAATTACCCACCCTTGGATCATTTAAAAGCCGAACATATTATTATCAAAGTTGGAATATAGGTGTCTGTGTCAGCATTTTTATTGCATTTTAAAGGTTACTGACAGTTGCCAGAGTTGGTGAAATTTACAAATTTTAATACATTTTACTTGCCTTTTAAATAATATATTATAATATTGTAGTGCCCATTTTTAATAATACGATTAACGCGTTTAAGTTAAAAAGGACAGATTGTTAATTCCCAACAAACGTGACAAAAAATTCGTAACAAAATTTAATTATAAATCAAATAGAAGACGGTAATTGAATGAAAGCTAAAAGGGAGCTATTAAATAGATCGCTGAGCCACGTTTTCTTTTTATAAAGACGGCTCGAATGCCAACCTCGGAGATTCTCTTTAAAGGACGTCGTTACTGCACGTTATCGGTAAACGATTTTACTTGAATGTAAATTATATTTTACGCTGGCTTTTTCGTGTCCTTGTAGTTTGATTTCCATTTCCATGTATACTGTAAACATATGTATTGAGATCAGAGAAAACTTATTTCGTATATGTTTGTATATATGTTTTTGATCTATCTTGCCGTTAAGGTTACGCGCCGTAGTGGTGAATGCAATAGTAATGTCCAGTGATAACTTTGTACCGAACTCGATCAAGATGTTTATCGTTTTCCAAGGATGTATGAGTAAATTTAACTAGAATATTTTATAGTTTAAACCAGTTTCTTTTAAAATATAAGTTTGCGTCTATCATTTGGTACCTATCCCAATCATAGTCATAAATTACACTCAAACTTACAAATTCAAAGTACCTAACCTAAAAAGCGATGGATACGTATAAACGATACACATGTGATGCCAATATAGCTAGTTGTAATATAAGATTTCCTGTTTAACGTCTGATTCATTAAGACATGGAACTGCACTCCAGTCTAATTGCGGTAATGAGCTAGAACTTAGAAGCGTTGAGTCTTGTATACTGTGTAAATGATTTGCGTAATATATGCTTGGGAATTCATTTAAATATTCAAGGAAAATGGTAATCAAAAGGAATTTTTTTTCCTGTGAATGTTATTAAAGTTCGATGTTCGGTTTGATTATGTTAATTATTTATTGATAGCATGATATAATAATTATTATACTTTTAGAAGAAAAATACGCTACAATTTGCATGACAGGAAAAGTTGTTTTTCTACACTAATATTATAAAGAGGAAAACTTTGCTTGTTTGTTTGATTGACATGAATAGGCTCATAAACTACTGGACCGATTTTGATGAAATTTGGCACAGACAATCTTTAGACCCTGAGACAGAACATAGGCTACTTTTTATTACGAAATATGTACCACGGGCGAAGCCGGGGCGGACCGCTAGTAAGTTAATAAAAGCATGTTATTCGTAAAAAATACGTCTCACATAAAGACAGAAAATTCTTATCGTATATGAATAACGTTGAATAAAAAAAACTATTAATATCGAGGAAACTTTTGTAACAAGATTATAATTTGCTTACATATAAATATTAGTTTGTGTTATTAAATTTCAAAATAGATCTGCCTACATGATATTCTCTAAACAAGGTAAAACTATTTTTGGAAGCCGTAAACTTTGAGATATGGAAACTAAACGGAACAAGAATTAACTAACACGTATTGTGTTATCGAAAGCCTAATTTTCTCAAAGGAGGCGAAAGCCTGCAGGGAATATTAATGGGCTTACGATCCTATTCTACCCTTATTCAAGAAAAAGATGTGGACCATAATCCTTCAAACTCACTCAAACTCAAACATTCATTTATTCAATTAGACTACTATTTAGTAGCACTTTCGAATCGTCATTACATAATTATTTTAACATTTACCACCGATTCGGAAAGCAGTGATCTATGGAGAAGAATCGGCAAGAAACTCCATAGTTGCTCTTTTAAAATCATGTCGATATTACATAATATGTAAATTATATCTAAATACATAATATATCATAATATACAAAGAACTGTCCTGTGGTTTTTACGCGACAACCCTCCATGGGTTTTTATCGTCCATATATTCCTGAATACTGTAGTACGCTCTCTGAACTAGTACATTTTTTATATAAGTTTTAAATTTAGAACTACTAAACTCTCTAATAACCTTAACCCCGATACAAGTTTTTGTAGTTATTCTGTATCGAATTTGTATCTTCCAATATACTAAGAATACCTACACTAAAAATGTATTTATCGAGTTTTTTATTTATATAATGTAATCTAAATATAAAAAAAATATTGAATTGGTTACTAATTACTTATATCAAATCAATCACTTCGCTCTGAGCTTCGTGAATGGATTAAATAGTTTTGTTTTCTTGCAGAGATAATAATTATTTACTTCATGAATTGATGTGATCTTTTTCATTTCACAAATTTACTTCAAAATTCCTGTTTAATTAATAAAGTATATCGTTATGTTTCAATAAACTTCGATTATGTATTCGAATTTAAAACAAATCTTACAAAGGCGTAACAACCGATTTATTCCAATACTTACTCCATTATCATTCCAGAGCATTCGAGAACCATCCATCAGCTCAGTACATCATCACCTTGACTTATGCATGAACGTGTTACATAACTGCTATTTGCGATTCTAATCCCCTGAGATTACCCAAGAAAGCTTGAAAGGGTTAAAATGTGTGTTTTTTGTGATAACAATGTCACCAAGTTTGATGTGCCTTGAAGAGTTTGCATAATGTTTCTTCCCCTGAATTTGAGGATATATTTTCATTTATTAATATATTCGGTTGAATAAATGAATTAAATTAGATGTAGGCAAAGAGATAATAATAGTCTGAGACAATAGAGTTTATGTTTGTTACGTGATTTCTAATACTAGTGTAATAGTTTGTTTTATGATAACACATTAGTTTGCATAGCTTCAAGCGTACAGTGAACGGGTATCTACTAGGGAAGCGCGTTCCATCTTAGGCCACAACTTAGCTTTCCATCTGACGAGATTGTGGTTAAGCGCTTCCCTATCTAGAATAAATATAGGTATTCATTTTTATTTATGATAATCTAGTGCTAGAATACGACAAACGTCAGTATCAATCTCCAATAAAACGAAAGTTTCATAACGTCAGATGAGCATGTCAAGAGCGAAGGCTGTTGACGGCAAGAAACCATATTCAGCCATAATTCATCGATATAAGACGATAGGTTAAAATCAGAATTCTCTTCAGAATATTGCATGGAATGAGAATTTAGTAGGTAAATAAGTATATTTGTTTTATCTGTGAAATGTGAACCCAGAACTATAAATATAGCACACTACAAACTTACCTACTACACTTAAAAAAATAAATTGTAAGTTTTTATCCAATTGTGATATTTAGGAACTGTATGTACGTCTTATATGTATAGTCCATCCATAGAATATTCAACTGACATGAATTTTAGGGCAGTTGGTTCGAAGCAACTGTACGAAGCCATAATAATAATTATTATACCTAGATTACGAACAAACACAGAAAACAAAATAAACTGAAAGTAATGATTTGCTAACAAAGAATTTAATATTCAAATATAAAATATTATCCAAAATAACTATTTTAATAATGATAAATGCTAATGATAAAAGTTATGCTATCTAGTAGAGTGCCTTAAAATTGTAGTGTTCTCATTTACCTAAACGCTTAAACATTAGAGGTAAAGTTTGGGTTGATGAGTTATTAATTACTCTATTTTGCTATTAAATTCTCATTTACAAATACATTACAATATCAATTTTATAAATGAGAAAATAAAAAGTTTATTTTATTGTAAACCTTATAGACTTAAATAAACCAAAATCAATACTTGTTATTTTTTTCAATACGCACAATTTTAACGCTTTAAATAATTTCTATTATAAAAAGAATAATATATTTAAGAACTAAATCTATCAGTAGGGATACGAGTAGTTTAAATTTTCCTAGTGTAAATTTGTATTACGAGAAACAGCGCTCTAGCGTTACGGAATAGACGTGAATGTATTTTCAAGGTTTCATCTTCTCTCTGCTAAAATTACTGCATCAGATTGACAATAGTAAGTACGCAATCACCTTCACATTTCTACGATCAAATTATCCTTACAATATTACTTACTATACCTACTTATTTATATTACTAGTCTACAAATTAGATATAAATAAAGAAAGTTTGTTAGTATGTATGTCACTTGCTCTTTTATGCGGAATCCACTAAACAGATTTTGATAATACTTGATAACTTTATTATAGTTACACATAAGTTACACAAATACTTGCATAAGAACGCAGGTTCAACCGCGGGTAAAACCGCCCGTCACAACTAATATTATATCAAATTATTTCATGGTGTATTTGCAATATAGTACATATAATAATACGCAATACGTCTATACTATATTGCAGCAAGATATCTAAGACAGCTTACCCAGAGTTTCAGGTACCTCTAATGTAAGCTGTGACCTAAAATCTGGCTTTTGTTCCCTGCTCAAATACCCCTTTGTCTTGTTTATTGCTTGCGTTCCAGTGTGTAATATTTACTTTATTGACTTCAGGATTACGCTCAGTATTATGGATAATGCACCAAATATGCAGTTTGATTTATTATTACGTTCAGTTCCGATATTAATTACTTCTCTGGTTGATTTTCTCTTTGCCTGATGTTTATTGAAGCTTGTAAATTGTAACATATATCTTCAAGTGAAATACATTTTGATTCCGTTTGAATTTGGTTGAGTTATTTTCGAGTAAATTCAAACGAGGAAAAAATAAAGCTGTATCAATATTTCACGTACGGTTTTTAAATATAAAAAGTATTTACATGTGGTTAATAAAAATCGTAGTCCCTGATAGTTTGTACTTCTTTTTTCTTTTTTTACTACCTCTAGTTGACTAGGTATATAAGTTTATATTTTAGGCACTCCAGGTGCCTATAGTATGGCGTGTATTATGTCTAACTTTTTATAAATATATCTTCAACTTATAATAGTTATAGAATATCATGGTTTATTAATATTATTTATTTATTTACTCTTTATTGTATATCAGTCTTATAAAATAAAAGTAAAACAAAACCATTCAAAATGTAGGTACAAAATATGGCGTCCTTGTGGCTCAAAGCCATCTCTGCCAGGCAAAGGACAAATCAAAGCTTAAGGTTATAACTTAAGGTATATTACTTAAACAACTTTTAGTTTAACAATAATATAAAGTATCAAGTCTTTTGAAAGCAAGGAGTACCTATTTAAATATTTCTGATTGTATTTTAACGAATCGACAAAAAATATTCTGTACTCAAAGGACTTGGTCATAAACACCTATTTCGGTTAATATTTTTCAAATTGTCTTAAGTATTATTAATTAAAGGATGACCTTTATCTTAGGTTATGAACCTTTGTAAAATGTCATTTAGGTGAAGTGAGATTAAATCTTTGCGGCTCATAGTAATTAATTGTGTTAAGAACTTCATTATTAAGATTAAGGTAAGACTCCGTACACAATATTAAAGAGAGTTTGGATCAAAGGGAATTTATGTATTGATTTACATTTTATATTGAACAAATCACGATATATCGTAACTTCGCTGGCATACATTCAAACTCAGTAACTTGAATCAATTTGTAGTAAAATACGACACCGTAAAAACAATAAAAATTTACGAAGTGTGGTTACAATTATAAGTTAGTAATATATCTTTTCATTTTCAAGATATTAGAAACAAGAAAAAAAAATTGGTTGTCTGTAAAGTCGGTTTACTGACGATAGTTGAACGTGACAACGTCCGAGTGTGCTTCTTTGTCGCTCGTTCCGCGCTCTCGCTCGCACTTCAAGCCTTACGTGGAACGCCTCAGATGAGTCAGAGCGAGGTAACGCCGCATGAGTCATGATTTTTCGTGCGTGCAGCCGGCTTTATTGAATTATAAGACGTTGTCACGTCAAAAATATAGATTACTAAAAACGTTGATTAAAAATTAACAGCTACTTAAAGATGTTATCATCATCCTGGTTTTTAACGGCTAAATGATAATTCTATTCAAACATTTATCTATTTTTAAATTAGACTTTCAGTTGAAGTATGCACGTATAATATACAATATACGAAAGGAAAATAAATGATTGTAATAATGGATAATGCCGCAGGCAACTGTTTACTTATTCATGTTGCGATAAAATTGGATACTAACATGAACAAAGCATGCATTCTTCATAGTTTGCTAAAACGTATTTAATGAAAAACTTTTCTGTTTACATCACGTGCTTTGAAATGTAAAATAACTCATAATTCATAATTCTTTATCTGCTCATAAAAAACATTCATAATGTAATGTTAAAATAAAGTGCTTCATAATATTATCATTCATAATAATATTAAGACAAGAAACTACATATACAAATCCTACTTATATTATAAATGCGAAAGTTTGTATGGATGTATGGATGTATGGATGTTTGTTACTCTTTCACGTAAAAACGACTGAACCGATTACAATGAAATTTAGCACACATATAGAGGGTAACTTGGATTAACACATAGGATAGTGTTTATCCCGGAAATCCCACGGGAACGGAAACTATGCGGGTTTTCCTTTGCAAACGCGGGCGAAGCCGTGGGCGAAAATCTAGTTCATAATAATTCAATATTTTTTTTTATATAAAACAAGTGAAAAAAAACATTTTACAGATTGATAAATAGTAAAAATAGGAAAAAAAACAGCTTCACGAATATTGTCTTTTTATCACGGACATTCCAAAAAATAATATTAATTGCCTTCATTCATTGTAATTTTCGATACGTTTGTATCAATATTTGTGAGAATATTGAGTGAGCTACTTTTTATGCAATGTGCATTTTAAATTATTTATATTCATTTATCCTTAGACATTTTAATAATTCATAAGGTTGATTCATAAAAGGCAATATAAAAGCGTAAAATACTCATTACTTGCTATCAGTTGTATAAATAATATCAAATAACAATAAAAACGTGTCTAATCCATAAAACATTCGTAATAAAATATTACTTTCATATCGTAGAGTGGTAATAAATGGATGCTTTAATTATATCTAGGCTTAGTAAATCTTGGAACTAAAAACACACGGGGAGACTGAAAATCAGCGCTGTCCGGATGTTAAAGCCCGACAGCATGGCCGAGTTTGTTCCAAATTGAGGTATATTTGTCGCAGTAAAACTTGTTTTTTATTTATTTTGTTTTTATCCTTAATTCCCAATTCTTCCTAATAATTTTCGCACTTAAAAATAAAATACATATTTATAAATAGCATAAAATACATTACACTTAATCAAAGGCTTTTTCCTGAAATGCTTTCTAACCCAGTTCATTTCAAAGAAGCTATAATTTATTCATAACTCATTAATATTCACGTCAGAACATCTGGCTTTCAAGACAGAACAAGTTAATCATAACGACGGTCGAATTCAGTGTCAAAATAATAACTTCAATTTTTATGTCAAAATGTATTCTGGTGAACTGCCTTTGCTGTCTTTAATATAATAGAAACCGCCCCTTAAGTAACAGCGCTGTCATTGTTGAGGGTCAGCGCTGTCTGGTAGTTGTTGAAATTATAATATCATATACTTTTATGATTTCATGAAAACTTTGTACAGTAATTAGATAAGGATTAATCTTTGTGCAGTAATTAAAACGTATAACCGTCTTATAGTTTGATGAATGATTAAAAAACTTATAACCGTCTTGTAGTTTGATGAATGATTAAAAAACTCTTATCTGGCACGACGTAAGGGAACGAGAATCTATAACGAGAAATCAATGAATGGTTCAAATCTAATAGCTATGAGTCATTTCGTCCTCCCCATACCACAAAATGAAATTGATATAATATTATACAATGATCATTAATAACAGCAAGAATTCATTTCTTAGTTGAAGCATCTTATAACATATAAATTATTTCTGTTATTTTCAGGTAACCGGCGTAATGCGTAAGCGCCTGTGATGTATCCTCTAATATGCAGTGGAGCGGCCTTAACCTTGTGTGTTTAGCGTTATGCTGCTTCCATACTGCATCAGGTAATTAATACCTTTATAATAATAAATGTCACTGTAAATAAATATAATTATAGCCATGGGCAGGCTGCGGCTAGTGTCCCACAACACATTAAATTCTCTAAAGGGCCTCTGCGTGTTGGACCTGTGTCCCCACGTAAGCCTTCCAAAGGACCGGGTATCATCCTTACGGCGATTACTTAAAACTTATAAAAGACGCCATTATTAAAAAATGCAATGCTCTACAAAAGTACAAACATGAAATACAGCGCCTACAAGTCCGTAACAAATAAATTGCCATTGTAAAAGCTCCGGATACCGGGTGTAAATAGGATGTTTATTATTTGTAAAATTAAAATGAGACTATTACTAATTATAAAAAAAATATTTTCACGTTTATTTACTAATGTTTCAATCTATCTTTTTTCTATATTACCTTTTTATATAGGTCGTTTAACAACGATTAAAAAACTAATTTTGAAAGAAATTTTTATGAAACTAGAAAATAAATTCACTACAGTCATTATGACACAATTAAAACCTCAATTAATTTTAAGAATCCAATCATATTAACATCCATTAACAAATGAAAACTGCAATCAGTGAAACTATTCCGATCCATGCAAACTTAATTTTTTACTCGAGCGATTTAAAATCGTGCTGTATTTTTAGGTCGCTTTCAATGTAGACTGTAGAGTATTATTCGATTATATAACGATTCTATTAACATAAATTAACGCCGATAGCTAGAGAACGATAATTGATGCCAAAATGAAGGAATATTATATTAAATATAAAAATAAATATATTTTATTTATTTCTCCTCACAATTCCCAATCACATAAATTAATCTACATGCATACAAAAAATTATAAACAATAAGCTGGAGTTGGAGGAGCTGGTGTCTGAAATGGGTTTTAACCGGTATCACAGATCACCAGGTCCCCGCCCTCGGAACCAAAATACACTTACAAAAATAAGTTTCACATACATAATTCAAGAGTTTGGGCTTAGGTAGAGAGAACGACATAAGTTTATTGTTATTTAAAATTTAAAAACAAAAAAAAAATTAAAATAATATACCTACATATGTGTTTGTGTGTAGTGTGAGTGTTGTGTGTGTGTGTATGTGTGTGTGTGTTGTGAGTGTGTGTGTGTGTGTGTGCGCGCGTTTATGTTTGTGTGTCATAAATATTTTCCAATTCATCCATTTGTTTATTTATATTTTAAATAAAATAATTTACACTGAAAGCAATTTTATCATTTTACCTACTGTAATAAATAATTTATTATTATATTATTAATATTAATTTCATATTTACTAACATCACAATTTAAAGCAAGTTTTCGGTAGCAGCATAATCCAATTTTTGAATCCATTCCTTTACCACACGTTTACACTTGTCAGTTGTTAGTGAAAAAATTGAGAGAATTTCGTTTAATTTATTGTAGATATTAGGGCCCTGGTAACAAAAAAAGCGATGTGAAAATTTTGTACTAAATTTATTTGTTTCACAAATTTTGCCCCTTCTGCGTGACGCGTTAGCCCGCTCAAGGCTGAAGGTAGTAAGAGAATGTTGGCGTACAGCTGTGTGAAGAATAAATAACTGTCGTACAGTTAGTACCCTGGTCATCACATAAACGTCCTTTGTAGGCTGAAAGAAAGGCAGAAATTTTATAACTTTTAAGACAGCTCGTTGTGCTCTTTCTATCTTAATAAAATAAATTTTAGGAGCACCACCCCAAGATGTTATGCAATAGGTCAACAGTGACTGGCATAGGGCTTTATATACTGTTATAATGAGCTGTTCATCAGCAACATGTCTTAAATTTTTGAAAATTGAGATAAGCTTACGGGTGCGAGTGGCTATTAAGTTAATGTGTGATTGAAAATTCAATTTATCGTCTATAATAACGCCCAGGTATTTTATTGATTCAGTACTATTTATTCTAGGACATGTGCAGTTTGGATCATTTTTGTTACAAGAGTGTGTAATTAAACTATGCATATCAGTTTTATCAGTATTTTTCATAGAGAAAGTTATATACTTTGTCTTATCGATGTTTAAAGTTAGGGAATTTTCATGTAACCACTCAGTAACTTCATCAAGTCCTTGTTGGGCATTTAAAAATACTTCATTCCACGTATCACCGCTGAATACCAAAGATGTGTCATCAGCAAAGGTAATGATTTTAGCAGATGGAAATTTAAGTTGACACAAATCATTAATATAGACGAGAAACAAAGTAGGGCCTAAAATACTGCCCTGCGGGACGCCATAGTTGATAGGAGCCTCATCACTGGTAACATCGTCAATTATTACACATTGCGTTCGATCAGTCAAATAGCTTTTGAACAGATTCAATTGTATATCCCTAACACCTAAGCATTCAAGTTTGTTTATCAAGATCGGGACAGAGACTGTGTCAAAAGCCTTGGCCAGATCCAGAAATATTGCTAATGTTTTCTTCTTTTTATCCGTATTAGTCACAATAAAATTTGTAAGTTCGTGTACAGCATCAGAAGTCGATTTGTTAGCTCTAAAACCGAATTGAGCTGAAGACAAAAGCTTATTCTTCTCTAAAAAGTCAACAAGCCTTTTATTCATGACTCTTTCCAAAATTTTTGACAAAGCTGGAAGGATAGAAATTGGCCTGTAGTTATTAACACAGTCCCTGTCTCCGCCCTTGTGGATTGGATGGATTCTAGATTTTTTTAAAACTTTAGGAAATTGTCCTGTCGATATTGACAAGTTACAAATATATGTTATATGAGGAGATAAAATTTCACAGAAATTCTTTAGGATATTGGAAGAAATCAGATCGAGACCAACAGCGCAATCACTTTTTAGATTCCTTATTATAGATTTGACTTCATCTTCAGTGGTAGGTAGCATAACAAAAGAATGGGGGTTGGAAACATGTGCTGAAGAGCCTGTCCGTCTGATATGTTTGTTCAGGTTTATTTTTTCTGCCAACTTTTCGCCAATATTAACAAAGAAGCTATTAACGTCATTTATAGATTGCTTAGAGTTATTGCTTAATAGGAGTTCGGATGAATTATTTTTAATTTTCGCTGTATTTGTGATCTCTTTGATGGCTTTCCATAGTCTTTTATTATTATTTTTAGCGTTTTGTAGTTGTAATTTCTCGTAATCTCTTTTTAATTTTTTAATTAAAGACGAACAAAAATTTCTGTATCTCTTATAAGTAACTTTTAAGATATCGTTATTTGGTTCTTTTTTAGTTTTTTTGTATAGGCTATCTCGATTTTTAAGACATTTTAAGATTCCTTGTGTCATCCATGGCTTAAGAATTTTCTTTCTCTTAGACTTTACGGTCTTAGTAGAGTTCGCAACTATCAGAGTTCGAAGACTATTTATAAAGAAGTCAACAGCATCATCTATATCAGGAAATGTGTAAAGAGGTTCAAAATCTGTTTCATTTAAATCAATACCTAATTTATCATAGTTTATATGTGTTACATGTTTACTGGGTTTTAAGATTTTATTTATGGAAATATAAAGAACTACACTGTTATGATCAGTAAGAGATGTTGGAAGTATAAGACAATGAGCAGCTAGTTTAGTTTTAAGTAAAACGTGATCTAAGCATGATTTATAGCGAGTAGGAAGAGAATGAGCCGGTTGAATGCCATGGAATGCTAGCATTTCCAAATAAGTGAAGGCGTTTATATCCGAGCAATTTTCGCTAATGTCAATATTAATGTCACCCACGATTATTATATTCTGAGTGGAAGAATAATTCATCAAAATGCTGTTTAGAGATTGAATAAAGTTATTTATATTTTTATACCCTGGAGGTCTATAAATAGCAATAACGATAGTATTACGATCTGGTTGAAGAATAACACAGTTTGCGTCCACTATTTGTGGTTCCGATACCAGAGTAACTAATTCATTTCTATAATACACCACGACGCCTTCGTTTTGAGTACGATTGTTCGTACTAGCGTGATGGTGGTACCCTTCCATAATTGGTATATTATAATTAAGTGACAGCCAACACTCCGTCAAGACAACATAGTCCCACAAAACTCCACTGCTGGTAAGAATCGCTAATAGGCCATCAAAATAAATATTGATAATTACTAGTCTATTTTTTAATAATAAAGCCTCTGTAACTGTTAATCTATCGCATTAAAACATATTTTACCACAATATAAAGATTTTATAGTTTAATCAAATTTCTACAAATATATTATTATATTTCTTATTTAAATAGAATACATAATATACAACATTTTATATTATCTATCATTTTAAATAAGGCACAGAGTTTAACTAAGGAAGCTCTCTACAATCGTAGACTCCGTAACAAGATTGCTACGGCGTAGCATCCAGCGTAGCATTAGCTACACTAGTACGTGAGCCTCTACGAAGTGTAAAGAGCTTTGTCGCACTAATTTGTTAATACCGGTAACAAAGTACAGTTTCTACTTAGTTGATGCCTTAGGTGGCTTCTTCGTTAGTCAAGATTTAATTGAATAAAGCACTTTCATACTCGTCAAATATTATATACATTTAATAAATTAATATAAATGTTATCACGACTGTGTGATGGAATAAATCAAACCAATAAGCTATCAATGCTGAAAGGTTAAACTACTAAAGAATTCGTTTCATTTATCTGGACTCTATTTACAAGTACAAAGTAGTCAAAGACTGTGAAATGGGGTATCAAAATAACACGATGGTACAATATTATTAAAGTATTTTATACTTTGCATTCTTTATTAAAAAGATCACGTAGATTCTAACAAATGTTAAATTCTTTGCTTAACAGTCAAAATAAACATCAAGTGTATTTTTAACAACTTTGAAACGACCTGTCTTTATTAGAAAAATCATAATTAAACTTCAAACATTTCGAAAGCCTACAAAGGCGGCGTTTTATGAATGAAATTCGTAATTTTTGCCTTCGCTTCGAAACTCGAACAAATAGGCTTTAGCGGATGAATTAATAACCGTTGGATTTTAGGTTATTTATAACAGCAGGCAATGAAATTTACGTAGTACTTGATAGGTAAATGTTTCTCGTGTGTATTAATATACCGTATTAATATATTTTGAATTAAGTACTTTGAAAATTTCCACAAGGGCCGGTTTACCGTTGTTGGAAATTCTTCAATATAATAAAGCTTTAGTAAATTCATCAAAATGTTTTACCATAGGACCTTATTGTATTATGTAATTCTGAAGAAGAATATATTTTTGCATGATTCATATTACATACTTCTACTATTATTTTTAGCCTGAATTGCAATAATATGTTATATTTATTATCTATATTATGTATGTAAGCAATGTTTCCTTTATTTAAGGATTTGAGATAGAAGGATCTTAAGGAGTTTTCTATATCGCTTGTCTTCTCTTTTCCTTACAAACTGAATATTAATGTTCAACATACATTCTTACCAAAACCAATTCCTACACGCTCATAATACATTTGATCAATTCACTTGTCAATACGTGACTGTAATTATATATCATTATACACTGAAACCTAATAGGAACCACCTGGACCTTAATGTTCTACAAATAAAGAATGAATTCCCTTGTAAAGGCATACCCATTCTATTCAGAACCGTTGCATATCGAAGATCACGTCCGAGCGCGTCGAAGCGATGAGAAGGACGGCCTGGCATTATCCAGAGAGATATTCAGGAACATTACTAAGAAATTGCGAGAAAGCATACGAGAGGGTCCGACTGACAACGATCATTTATTACAGGGTGAGTATCGATTTTACTTCGAGGTTGTCTTATGATTTTTTGTTTATATTTTATCACAACATGTTGGTATTACTCATATTTTGTCTAATCAACATCATCCTATGTATAGTAATGTTTCTATAGGTTAGCTTTGTAATTTTTAGCAATTATTATGTTTTGATATTGTTTTTAATTTACTGGGACCTAATTGAACATTTATACGAAAGTATGAAACCTTATTATATTCATAATATTGTTATTTTGATCCTAAAGTTGTATTATTTGTTGTTACTTCCTAAATTATATTAAATACTAGCTGCTCCGCGCGGTTTCACCCCCTTGGCTCCACTCCTGTCGGTCGTAGCGTGATGATATTATACCCTCGATAAATAAGCTATCTAACACCGAAAGAATTTTTCAAATCAGACCAGTAGTTCCCGAGATTAGCGCTTTCAAACAAACAAACAAACTCTTCAGCTTTATAATATTAGTATAGATTCTGACTAGTATATTATTTTCACTGCTCAACTCTCTCACTAAATCTAGTTTTGTAGTTCATTTCTATACACCCTTCACAATCAAGTTCAATAAACCTATAATTAATATTATGCTTAATTAAAGTTTGAGAAAGCTGTGTTATACATTTGTGAGTAATTAGTTGTTTATCGATATCTCACCTTGAAAATGTCTCGTTAATTCTTGATAAATATTTTCCAACTTTATATAGAACGTTATGTTACATATTCAATTAATTATTTTTACATACTATTATATGGGGAATTATTTAACGCACATACAATCACACAATATAAATAGAGACATAAAAACTTCTTGTAATTTATAAAATTTTGAATATTTAAGTTTTCTTGCAGTTATATTGAATCAACAAACATACTGAACTTACAACGTCAATGTAATAGATCATTTAGTTCCAACAAAAGGCGAGCATACAATAAGCAGCACCCTTAACCAACCTTTCAATATCGCACTGTAAAATAAAAAGCTTGCATATTTCAAACAAAGAGTATCCATCAAGTTAATTGTTTACTTGTCTTTAATGGAACCTTAGTTCGTATCGAGGAATGTAGAACAGCCGACTAATGAACTATGAGAATTCTTTCATATTCTATTTTGCAACCCTTGTATATATTTTTACCTCACAAAATTCATTTAACTAATAATATAATATAATGTGGTTTTTCAAATATTTCAAAAATTTGCGATTTTGATAATTCTATCACCAATCAATAAAAAGCCAATTTCCACTCGGGGACCAACTTGAATTTCTTGTAATGTCTACACATCACAAATCTATAGTTCCATATACACACAGTGGACCATAAGACCTCGTGGTAGCGCTTACCATCACCACGACGACCCACAAGCTTTGCCAACTATGACATACACAACTCAAATTTCCCAATGCATATCTATCATAATACAAATAACACAAGCTCAACTTGCAGGTAAAGCGGAAGAATCCCGCCAGTATGCGCCGTACCAGGAGCTGCATCACCACGAGCGGCACTGGGGGCCGTACTTCGAAGAGAGGAACATCACGCAAGTGACCGCCCACGTGGGGGCTGAGGCGCTGCTCAATTGCAGAGTCGTTATGCTCAAGGATAAAACTGTAAGAGATTGCCAAGAATTTCTTTCACGTCTTGCTGATAAGGTCCAGATAGTGGACGAATTTTTAAGTAAATTTTCGTACATTATTTTGTCACATTAACTGACAAACCAGTCACACATATCAGCATAGCAGGAAGCTGTTTGATCCTAGGAATGATTAATAAGTAGTAAAATTATAGAATTATCGATGTACACTTGTATTAAACACATGTTTTAAGATTTGGAATAACTAATTAAACAATTTTTAAGAAACATTTACTAGTAGAATAACGTTAGTACACTATTCCTATGTGAGATATGGAACATTTAAATAAGTTTCAATTTTATACCGCAATATTAAAACCCAGACATCAGATCCTGCTAGACAGGGTGTATACGTATTTCTAGTTATAAAACTTGACAATCAATTAGCGAGCTCGTCTAATGCACTATAGGGAATAGATTTTCTAGCGTCTGGATAGATGTCTGGATCTAAAGACTACATTGACATGAAAAATACTTTATAACATCCATACTAATATTATAAATGCGAAAGTAACTCTGTCTGTCCGTCTGTTACTCAATCACGCCTAAACTACTGAACCAATTTTAATGAAATTTGGTATGGAGATATTTTGATACCCGAGAAAGGACATAAGCTAATTTTTATCCCGGGAAAATCCCGGAAATCCCACGGGAACGGGAACTATGCGGGTTTTCTTTGACTGCGCGGGCGAAGCCGCGGGCGGAAACCTAGTATTTTATAAACCTACTATTTTCCTGATACAACAATCCGTTTACTATTCATTAATAATGCAAGCTTAAAATAATTAAGAATCTTAATATGATACATGTAATTCAATCCCTACGCATTTACTGTCAATTCAAAAAATCAAGATCTACTACACAATTACTAATAACAGATTACCATTTAGTAATCTGTAGTATTTTTTTTTATTGAGAGTAGTCTAGAATGATTATTTAGTTACTTATTCTATACCTATACTCTTCTTGCCAGGTAATGTGGCTCCGTCATACTACCGAAACGGCGCAACTCCTAACCGTCGGGCCCGCGCCCTACGCCGGCGACAACCGCGTGGCTTCAAAGTTCCAATACCCGAATAACTGGAGGCTGAGCATTAACCCCGTCAAGTGGTCTGACGCCGGCCGCTACATGTGCCAAATATCCACGCACCCGCCAAGAACTATATACACTGATTTGACTGTGTTACGTAAGTATTGTTAGGCTATCTATGAAAAGATTACGAATTATTTTGATGAAGTAGAATTTTTGGACATAACAACTTAAAACGACTAGTTGGTTTCTACAAAGTTTAACATTGTGAGAACAATGAAATATTAATGTGAAAGTTTATATTACCATTAATAATCAAATCAAATATTAATATTAATGAGTTTACCCTTAGTAATAGATATTTTATGGTGGTCGAATAAATTCTAATTTCATTGTGTTTTAAATATTCAGCTTTGCGTAATCACGCCGTACTATTTCTCCACCGCTAACTTTCTTAAACTTGTCGTAAAATTAACAAAATTGTGTATCACAGCTGTACATTTTTGAGTCAACTCAATTTCAAAACTAATTTAAATTCGTGCAGCAGTTTTATCAAATTTATTTCTTTTACGTCCACATAAATCTCCGCTCTGTACTCTATTAGTGACATTAAAGTTTAATTAAGTTTTATTACACATTCCGACGATTTACGTCTCAAATAATGTTGTAAAAACGGTATAATCCTGCCAAATTGTGTTGCGAATTAGTAGCATTCTCAGTTGCAATAAGAGTGTATGCAGGGCTGTAAATATTTGAGGTTGATCGCCTTCAGCAGTGATCCGGAGTGCAATAGAGCCGTTTGATAGGCTCAGCTGGTGATTGGATCGCTTACATAACGATGTGGGTGGAACAATTTGTGATAGCGCCAACACAATTCTGCCGTGTTTTAGCATCGGTTCGTGCTTGTACGTGCTTTTTGTTGGGATACTTTGATTTAGGGTTCTTGAATGCATATCGTGAGGAAGTTATTTCTTTGAGTACTTCTTTTGTTATACAGTGCGATTATGATTCTTTTAAGATTTATTAATTCACAAGCTCTGATTGCCAATATTTTTTAATTATTAATTTGTATAATATTTTTTTTAAATTATTCAATAAATTTATTGATTCATTAACACAGTAAATATGATAATGACCAATTAATCTTAAAGAAACATAGGTCCATAAAAATTCATCAATCGCTCTCTTCAAATGTGATTTATATATTTTTATTTCTTGAACAGCTCCCGTTCTCACGATAAACGGTGACTCGACGCACGACGTCAAGGACAAATTCTACAAGGCAGGAAGCTCTATAAAGCTCTCATGCGTAATATCCGACGAATATGTAACGACATTGCCGACAAAAGTACCAATAACATTAACTACGCCCACCACATCAGCCCCAGTCACAACCACGACAGAAATGACTACGAAAATGAGTACAATATTCAATAAATTAGATTTAATGTTAAATAAAAGTTGGAGCGTAGAAACTACGACGATAACGTCGACTGTTAGTATAAGTACGACTACAAAAAGCATTGAGGCGAAGACAGAAGCGACTGTTCAGCCGGTCACGAGGCCAGTATTGAATAATATTTATGGGCTAGTGTGGAGGAAACAAGGGAAGGACATAGTGAATTTTATTACGTGGAGGAATATGAGGTATGTTCTGTGTGTGTCGTTTTGGTTAATCAACTTCTTTGTTATACCTGTGCGTACTGATTGTTTGGTTTTCAGGGTTTAATTGTAAAGTAAAACGTTGCTATAATTATTTAGAATATTTTTGCGCGTTTTTCAATTCTTTTTTTTTTCATTAATTTTAAAAGTATTGAGAATCGAACATTAAAAATTTCCTTGCAGTTAAATTCCTTACCATTTTTTTTTTATAAATTGATGATAGACTAAGCACTACATTTCAATTTATTACTATTATAAAAGCAAAGCACTCAACAAATATTAAATTTACCGTTTGAGCCAGCCGTCTATTGAAACTCATAAAAATATGAAAGTTTCTTGCTGGTTCCCTGAAAACAGTTTTCCGAGCCGGTGGTAACTAATTGTTGCAATATAACGAATTGAATGAATGAATAAATAAGTGAAGATGTAGTTTGCGTTTGTTAGATTGTATTATATTTTGTGTCAGTATTTGAACGCTTGCGATATGCGAGTATACTCTTGTCTTGATCGAAGATACTCTTCTATATTTATTACTATCTGGGTCGCGCGGTTTCACCCGCATTTCTCCGCTCCTGTTGGTCTTAGCGTAATGATATATAGCTTATAGCCTTCCTCGATAAATGGGCTATCTAACACCGAAAGAATTTTTCAAATTGGACCAGTAGTTCCCGAGATTAGCGCGTTCAAACAAACAAACTCTTTAGCTTTATAGTATTAGTATAGATTTACAATATACTATCACGTCCCTCGTGTGTGTTTGGTCATCTTGGACCAAGCCAGTTGTATAATTACAATCACTTCCTTTTAGTTCGTTTAATTTTACAACTATACCTAATTTTTGAAGCGAAACTTCTTTAGGCGCGTTGAGAGTAAAATTTCAGCTTTTCAGCTCGCTTCAGGGCACTACTTCAATATGTCTATTGTCTAATACGTCATACGATGGTCATACGTCACGTCATGGAGTAAGGCGACGATTTTGGTATCTTTGAATATTGCCAAAGAAGTTTCACTTCTGACACGTGTGCTCAGCACACACGCTTTTTTTTAATGGTATCATAAATATTATTTTACAGTGCCACCTTTAGCGTTTCAACAGCGTCTCAGAACGATAGTGGTCTATACAGCTGTCACTTGCTCAATCACTCTCAAGTTTCTATAAATGTACACGTTCTTAGTGGTAAGTGAGCTTTAATTTTTTAGTCAATGTTTAATAATTTATGTTGTAAGATATTATGAAAAAACTTTTGGTTGGGAGATTGACTATTCTTGGCTCTAATGCAAATAGAAATGGGAAACCTTTGTTAAGCAATAATGTATGGTATTTTTGTAGTTAATATCATCGATAATATATTTATGATATTTATTCATTGCGTTATTTATAAGTATATAACCATTTGTTTATTTTGTACTTTAAGCAAATGAGACTTAACTTGCCTCGTTTAATACCAAAGATACAACAAACAGACAAAATTGTATACATTTTTACTTAAAATTCAATCAAATACGTCAGCTTATTCCATTTACAAAACAAATATATCGTAACATACTGTTTACATAAAAATTCCTCGACACGTAAAGAAAAAATAAACGATACATTTACAAATATTTTTATAACATTTCACTTTACAAAACCAATAAACAAACTTTTATTAATACACTTAAATCTATTTCAATAAATATACTTTTATTTGGAATTTCTATTTCAGGATTAGTTAAAAATTGGTAGGATTTAAACAATTGAATGATTGAAACGTGGATTTAAAACACAAATATTTTTATTAGTGATATTTTTTGGGAACAATAAAAATTGTGATTTGGGATAATTTATTCCTGTGCTTTTCTTATAAAGAAGGAAGGATGGATATAAGCAGGCTTCTTATTCCTGTTTAAGGAAATCAAAACAATGTAGTATAATGCCGATTTTATGTAAGTAGGTTATTTCTTCGGAATGTTTTGAGGTTACTATTAGATATCAATGCTAATGAGTGTTCTTTTATTTATGTGAAAGCGCGCGGAAATTTTCCTATTGAAGATTGATTTATCCATTTCTTTGCACTAAAGGAAAATGTTGTCAGCAATTATTTTAATAGGGTTTCGTTTTTTTTTCCATTTAATTCCATACAATGTATTTTATTTTTCAAGTTGATATGAATATGTAAAGCGTTGTGTGTTTCTTGATGTTTTCAATTAAATACATACTGTATTCTGTATATTATGTAACATTTTCTCGATCTTACATTTCTATGATCTTAAATTAATTCCATGAGATTGTATAGCAAAAAAATCTCACTACAAAAATGAATTGAAATATAAGAGAGACTTCTCTGACATTGCCGTTAGGCTGAAAAAATATAGTACATTCTTATATGTAGTAGTATATTCTTATATTTTTTACAGGTGAAAATCAGGCAGCAGTCCATCACGATACATGGAACAAGGGATCTCTCTTCTGGCAACCACAGATACTATACCTACTCGTTATTGTCATACTATCGCCATTTTTTACTTGATCTAAGCATTATTATTATTACGGGCTACAAGCCAAAGCTTGCATGAACTAAGATGATGTAAACTGGTGGAAATTTAATGTGGGATTGATTGATTTGATTTCTGTGTAATATTATTATCAATGTATGTAACATGGTAATTCATCTGTCTGATAATTAATATATTTAAGAGGGATATGGGCCAAATTTAGCCAAATCAATTTAATGTAATAAAAAAGGATGTTAACAGAAATAGAGATTTCAAAATTTGAAAAAAATGTCTTAAGAATTATGTTTTATGTGTACATTTTCGTTTTCTTCAATAAGGTGTTTACTGTTGTTATTTAATGTTAAAGATTAGTTATCATTTTATTTGTGAATTCGACGTGATTCGAGACTCTTTCCTGCCTCATATTATGAGAAGGAAAAATCAGTTTAAAATACAGCATTCACTGTACATAAATTAAGCCAAATTATTAGGTAATATATGAAAATTTTAAATCACTCTGGAAACATTTCGTTTCATACTTATGCCAATATTATACTGAGCTAGATAATTTAAAATATATATCTTTTGTAAGCGATACCCTTAAATGTATGTACATAATAATCATTAAATTAGGTTAATATAATTTATATTGTAAGGTTAAGCATTGAAATTTAGTTTGAGATATAATTTAAGTACTTTATGTAAATAAATATAATTTCATATTGTTTCCGTAACGGGTATAATAAAATTGATATTTTCTTTGTGGACAGCCAAGCTGTTGTTAAAATTGTTTGTTTTAAAGTTGCACAATATTGTATAATTTATTATTATGAAATAAACTTCCAAATGAACGAAAGATGTTAACTGTAATATTATCAAATAAATTCATTAATTGAATTCAGATAGTTTTATTTCTCACTTCGATTCTATAAATTATTCAAACACATAATCAATTACCGTAATAGTTATTCCGGATTTGTTCTTCCTTTTTTCATCTTGATTTATTTCCACATAAAATTGTGTCGGTAAGGAAATTATAAAATTAATTCCTTAATACGTAAAGCTGTTTTATTTCCTAGGGATAATTTTATGTGGACAAGGGATGTAATTTTTAAATACCTACATATGCACCGTAAAACCGAAGTTTTAATTAGCAACATTTTATATTACGAGAAAATTAAGATCCCTACTTAAAAAGTTTTATAAATCTGGAACACGGCGCATCATAAATAACCAGTGAAATTTTCTCATTTTCATAAGTTAGCTGGGTTTTTCTTAGTGTGCACTAATAAATTTAATAATAAACAGCTGACAAAGTTCTCAGAGCTGTAGTGAACTGTTTTTAGTGTTTGCGAAACTTGTTCGTAAACTTTTATCGTTTTGTTCGAGTATGTAATATATGTATATATGTAATATATATAATAGTTTTTATGCTTGCATGGTTTTTATCATTCTTTGAAAATATGTGTTGGTATGTTATAAACCTCTGCGCTTTTGTGAAAACTTCTGAAGTTTCGTGGAACACTTTTTGGTAGTGGAAAATCTTAAAGTTCGCGTCATAAACACGCTAATGGTAAGAAATTTTAAATTTTAATACTTAAATTCTAAGTTATAAGCTTTTACTTCAAATAGCAATCCTTTTGGCTGCTTTCTTTTTTATATCAACTTGTACCTTACAAGACATCACACACACCATTATTAGTAGTTTAGTTCTAGATTTTCAATACTTACTTTTTAAAGTACCTAAATGGTTCTCACGGATGGTTTTAACCATTCATTCGTTAAGTTTGAGACACAGGGGCTGAATCCGAGCGCGGAAAGCTATTAATTTATATAAAATAAATGTGACGCAACTCTATCCATACGAAAGAGTTATTACTTTCTGCCTAAACCGATTACTAGGTACACACTCCACTTGTACAAAACCTTTGAACAAAATTGTACAACGTTGCCACGTGTTCAATAACAGGGCGACAGTCGAAATCTTTGAAATGTAAATCCAACGGGAACGCAATTGTAACAAGAGCTTCGGGAAAAATACATCAAAATGTTGAACAAATAACTTGAAACGGCATCTGTTTATCATTCCATATCACGTAGTACATGAATGTTTCGTATAACGATATACATGATAGGTTTTATAAGTATGCGCTTAATAAAGGAACTGAGTATGGAAACATTTTATATTAGACAGCAGAGTTTCGTTTTACAATAAGTAAAAAATAAGAACGCAATTAATATAGTATAAGAACTATTTTGGATTAACTTAAAGGTTCGATATAGTTTGTAAAGTCTCGGATTATAAGATCTCAAAAGAAAGAACTTATAAATATTGCTTTAAGCTATTCATATAACATTTGCAGGCAATGTACCTACGCATTATGCCCGCTCCAATATTTATCAGAAAGAGAATATATTGCGTTTTTCTTGAGCAAATGTTAAAATACCTACTACAAAATTATAACTTTAATAACGAACACATAAATAACATAAGAAATCATTCTAGATACACTAAACTACAAATTGAACACATACATAAGTAATTAGTCTAAAGCAACAAGACAAATTTACAACAGAATATTGGTTCCAACACTAACACTAAAATAAAATAAGAACATTCCAAGAATACGTTCACAATGAAGACATATAAAACTCGAACCATAAATACATCCATCCGAAGTCTCATTACGCTTGCTGTTAGTGAGGAGTGCATACATTATTAATTTCTTCCATTTGTATACGTTCGAGAAACCGCCTTTCATTCAGCCTGTGCCACTAAGATAGAAATAAGTCTAACTGTTAACCCGTTGGCAATTAAAAAGTGATTGTAACAGAAAAATGCACATCTATTATTATAAATTTTGTTATGGACTTGTGTTATAAGTCTATTAAAACGGACCCGTTGGTATGGCAATTAAAGAGTGACAATTGAACAGAAACGTCATTTATTGATTAAGTTATGAACAGGAATAATTGAGATATTTTATACTAGATATTATTATCTTTTTGTTGATTATAGCTTGACTATTTGCGTATTATAAATGGATCTTCTTACTGATTATTTTTGTTTTTCGGTCATGAAATGTATCGTTTTAGGACTCGTAAACGAAGATTTTTAATATTTTAGAGCTTTGCTAACAAGCACTGGCAAGCGAATACTATATTCGTTCCAAAGATAAATGAAGGGAATTGAAAGCGTTCATGTAGAATGCACAATTTTTATTTTATCATTCATAGCTATAGAGTTGTTTTGCTTACAAACTGGTTTATTCTAAGCGAGCCATCCTAGCTTCGCACTGCAATTATTATGTATGATATTTCTTATAATATGTATAAAAAATCTCGTGTCGTTTTGTTTGTATTTAAACTTCTCCGAAACGGCTTCACCGATTGTCATGAAATTTCGTGTGCATATCGGGTAGGTCTAAGAATCTAACTACATTTATTTTTCATACCACTATGATAAGAGTAAGGTAAAGCAACGTTTTCCGAGATACCTAGCTAGTTTGCCACCATATCTATATAGGGGAATATCTATATATTCCCCTTGGATAATTTTATCTATTAGAAAGCCTAGAATCAGAATCTATTGAGTAGTTTTAAAGAGATAAGCTTAGGTACATAGGAATAGACAGCGGGAATCAACTATTACACTATGAAGTGATAGTTGGAGTACATAATTTAATCAATCAATACACAAATCACAAACTAACTATTCATTTGCACTAACCATGAAAGCAAATAGCCTAGATTATACATATAGTTCATCTTGTGGGCGGTGGTATGCGGTTGACATAACCAGCGGAGATTTACAAATTAATGGCTCTGTCACACACATTGTTACCGATGTTAGTGTGAAACCTCAAATTGACGTTAAATAAAGTATCGTTATCGTATGTGAGATGGGTGTTTCTTGTATGCTAATGAATTGATCCTTGGTAAACATGAAATCTATAGTAATATTATAAAGCTGAAGAGTTTGTTTGTTTGAACGCGCAAATCTCAGGAACTACCTGTCCGATTTTTTCAGTGTGAAATAGCTAATTTATTGAGGAAGGCTAAGACCAGCAGGAGCGAAGCAATGCGGGTGAAACCGCGGGGCACAGCTAGTGAAGAATAAAGGCCCTACGTCCCCATTCTGTTTAGAAATATTAATGGACATTATATACAAGTTTAACACATAGAAGAGGATTTGTATTAGCATTAGATATTAGTAATTATGATTTTCATCATTATACACTTTAGCCTTGCAGTTCTACTACACTAGTAAGTATTAAGTAAGTACTGTAGGTCTTCATCGTGGATTTCCAGCACGTCTGGACAACGGTGGTGGTACTCTGTGCCCAGCAGATCTGGAATCAGAGAAAGCTTAGCTTATAAGTTATGTAGTTATTAGTGTAATCAATATTAGTTATATCTATACTAATATTATGAAGCTGAAGAGTTTGTTTGTTTGTTTGAACGCGCTGGTCCTATTTGAAAAATTCTTTCGGTGTTAGCCATTTATAGGAAGGCTATAAGCTGTATATCATTTATTTTATATATTTATTTATTTTGGTCTACCAACGCTTTTATACATTACATATAAAAATATCAAAATTCATATACACAATTATAAGGTCAATGTAAAAAGCACTTACAGGTAAACACAACATGCGAAAAATAGGTTTAAAAGTGTACAATTAGTGATTAACAAAAAGAACAATGATATATTATGTACTTAATCTATCCTATTCCTTAAAAAGTGAATTAAAAGTTTTGCGGAGCTTGTTGGGGGAATCTACGAATATATCAAAAAACTCACTGTAGTCGTTAACAGTTTCACAAGTTCTCGGAATGGGTGAGTTCCGACCCGATACGGTTCTGCGTTGAGGAGGACACAGCGGCAACAGAGCCTTAGGAGGATATCTGGAAGGGACCTTTAAGTTCATCATCACGCTAAGACCAACAGGAGCGTGGCAATATGGCTGAAACCGCGGAGCACAGCTAGTATTTAATATAACGTTTGAATAGTTATAATGTACACATACATTTTGGTTTCTGTTTTAAATAGATTAACTGGTGAGTATAGTTGTTTAATTACTGAAAAAACTTTACATAAAATTCAGTTCAACGAACATTATTGCAGTTAATAAACTTCATCAATATTAAAGGTTAAACTTCTTATATTCATTATGGCAAACCGCTAAACACACGATCACGTCTCTAACTCAACTACCATCAAACTGAAAGACTTCAATATTAGATGAGTTCCGTAAAGCCATTCCAACAGGGTTTATAGCGTGTAAAGCTGTACTTACCTTTGTTCGAGTAATGTTCAGTAATGAACACATTCATTTATTGCACATCAAACATGAATATAATCTTGGAGGAAGCTGGAATTATAAGCAATCGTATCTCTATCACCCTTCAGTTTTCGATGTATGTTCGACATTTTTGCTATAGTAACAAGGATAACATTGTGGTATTCTGCATGTAAAATGTAAAAGAGAATGGAATCAAGTAAGAAAACTTGAAACTACTACGAAATTACTTCAATATCTTATTACGTGTCCTTTCCCTAACAATTATTATAGGTACTATACTGTATTATGTAGATGCGAGACTATTCGTATTTCCAGATACAATTTTACTACGAGTGAATCAATAGTGGGTTTCAAGTTCATCAGTTGTCTGTGTTCATTTTATCCCAAAAATAATACTCAAATATTATGTAGGATACATTTTATCAACTTATTCACACGTACTTGTGTCCTATTTGTGAATAAAACCTGAAGTTATATTGGATGTGAGCCTAATGTTAGTATTTCGATCAAAACACTGAACTCGAGTCAAGTTTGAAAGTTGATACTTTGTAAAAAGTTCCATAATGAATAAACTTGGAGTATAAAGTGTGACAGACGCCAAGATCGTGACAATATAATGGCAAACTTATGGAAAATGTGCTGGAATGAAATACAATATTTATATCTTCCAAGATTCATTCGTTTACAGTTCTTTTGTAAATATTATGATAACATGATGGTATCAAACAATGCTGCATAATAATAAGTGGTTATATTTTGTTACTAGTGTAGTGTTCTAATATTGTAGCCACGGCTAGCATTATAGCTATTGTAGCCATAAGAAAGGCCAAACAATTTCAAAACTATCATCAAACTATTTTTATTACAAACTAGCGGTCCGCCCCGACTTTGCCCGTGGTACATATTTACGTTTTCTCTACATAAGAACCATCCTCGTACTTCAAGGAATATAATTAAAAAAAGAATTATCGAAAACGGTTCTGCCGTTCTCAAGTTATGCGCTTACCAACACATTTTGGGATTCATTTTTTATATAAGAAGACTAGCGGTCCGCCCCGGCTTCGCCCGTGGTACATTTTTACGTTTTCTCTCCATAAGAACCATCCTCGTACTTCAAGAAATGTAAGTAATAAAAAAATAATTAACGAAATCGGTTCAGTTGTTCTCGAGTTATGCGCTTACCAACACATTTTGCGAATTATTTTTATATTATAGAAGACTGTAGCGGTCCGCCCCGGCTTCGCCCGTGGTACATGTTTACGTTTTCTCTCCATAAGAACCATCGTCGTACTTCAAGGAATATTATAAAAAAAGAATTAACGAAATCGGTTCAGCCGTTCTCGAGTTATGCGCTTACCAACACATTTTGCGGTTCATTTTTATAGTATAGATTTCATTCAAATCGGTGTTGTGGTTAAATGTGAAATTGGGAGACAGACTCAGCAATAAATATTTAAAATTAACTAAATGTAATTAAACTTTCAAAAATTATTGTAACCAAGGTTTTTATAGTTGGTTAAACTTGATGTGCAACGACGGGATTCCTGTAACCACGTTTTGTTAAATAATAATTACAGATATATTTGAAAGATCTTTGCAGATTTGTTCTTTTTCTGTTAGTCATGAAATTCATCTTCCAATCACTGAATTAATAAGTAGAAAATTTCTACCAATTTCAGTATTATTCAAATTTATAACTCAAAAGCATGAAAACATGCGCATAAATTATTATTAATATGATCTTTCCACAAGTTTTAAATAAACGAATTTATAAAAGAGATGGAAATATCTAAGCTATTTTTATACTTGAAACAAATGAAATATGAATAAATAAAAATGATAATGTGAATGATAAACAGGGTAGGTATTATAAACTTTTTGCTTCTAGAGGCTTCTATAATTAAATAAAAATTATGACATCCTTTTTACGAATTTTCTGAAGAGTACATTTAATCAGACTTCTTATTGGTACATTGGTTAACGCGTGAGCGTAGAACCGAGGGAAGCTGGCTTGGATTCCCGGTAGAGACGAAGAAGAAATAGTGTCTCGCTCAGACAGGACACATAAGTCTGATCCTTAAAGCATATCTTTTATCTATACATATAATAAAATCGTAGGAAAGTCAAAACTGTACATTAAATATTTTTTTAAAATAATACATAATCCATGATCTATAATCGATATAGAAGCCAAAAATATAGTTTTTAGAATTTTTGTCTGTTTGTCTGTTTGTCTGTTTGTCTGTTTGTCGGTTTGTCTGTTTGTCTGTATGTATTTCCGAGCTAATCTCAGAAAGTACTGCATAGATTAACTTCAAATTTTGCATTAATGTTCCTGAGAGGTCGGGTGAGGATAGTTTAAACATATTATCATGATATCACCTTCGGGGGAGGAGCTGTGGACCTTTATTTTTCTTACATATTCCGTGTACTACGACAGCGTACAATCTAAAGACTCATGTTTAAATGTTGGTTTCGAGTAAGCCATGCTATTATCTAGCTTTACAAAATAAAAACTATGTCATTTACGTAATTTGGGCAGAGAAACAGTTTAATGAATTAAATAGTATAAAGACAAATTTGAAACAGCGCCATCTATTGAGATTTCATTAAAATCAAATCAATTTACATAATATTAACGCTTCTTGCAAATTTATAATTTAAATATTATGATGTTGGTGGGGTTTTTTATTTGTATCTTTTTAACCCATGTCTTCCCAGAGTCCACTTCAGGTGCTTATATTTTATGTGAAGTGAGGGTAGATGTTTATTATTTGATGTCAAACAAGACACCATTTAACAGTTAATATTGGTAATAATAGATTGTGTTCATTGTTGACATTTTTAAAAATCCTTCTTGCGTTCCCACAAAAGGTAAGTTGTAGCTTTTATATTTATTCTTTATAATAATTATATAGTTAGACTTATGTTTTTAATTAGAATTGAAGTTGAGACAAAATAAGAAAATGATGAAATTCTATTTTTATGTATAACACGCCCAAAGAAGGTCACTTTACTTCTTGATAAAATTTTATTTGTTAGTAGCTTTTTAATAAAATTAGGTAAAGATATCTTTTGATTTTTTTATTTACAGATTCATAAAAATTGATGATTTGCATGAGGATGTAGTAGAAATTAGTATCCTTGCGCGTGGTCAATTGTTGACTAAAGTTAATATCCAACGTATGGTACAATCATTGGAAGAATCTTGGGTAGTTTTAGAGTATATTTTTCGGGAATGAGAGAAGGGGCAGCCAACCACGTATCAGCGTGCGTGCGTGAGAATCTACCTACGTTTTAGTACCATAAAAAATGTAATTTTACAAGTATGATTTTAATTCGTGCTTTAATGTTATCTGATTGTTTTATATATAATATTATCGTTATGGCTATCGCGGTACAGATCGTACTGGGATAGTACATATTATTTATCAATTTAATATACGTACCACACCAATTAAAATATTTACAATCATACCAAATGGATTAACGCGGTATGTACATAAGGCGGTCTTATCGCTTACTAGCGATCTCTTCCAGACTGCCCAAGGTAAGAGATAAAGAATTATACTCATGATCCAGCAATTTTCAACCGAAAAAGAAGTTTTTCTGTAATTGGTACATAGGTAGTTGTTTCATTTATTTATTTTAAATACCTAATTTTACTTTTAATATTTGCCCATTTGCATTACATTCAGCGTCCATAAAACTTATAAAAATTTAATGTTTATTTCTGTCTATTAAAAAAAGCTCCTTTTTAGATATAAATAACAAAAACAACTTTTTTATTAAAATTTAGTACCTTGGGAAGATATTATTATCTTTGTGTTAATAGAACAATACATATAGGAAATTATGTTACGATTTTATACAATGAAAATAGGTAAAAAATAATTACCAGGTGTTATTATTAAATTGATCCCGAACCCAAAACAGCAGTTAATTTTTTTTTGTCATTTAGTGTTTATAATTTCATGTCAATTGGTTCATTAATAAAAAAAATTATGATCATTTAAATAATCACGGCGAACATTTGCTAAGGCATTCATATACAGGGTGTAATCGTTAATCGTTAAGTGTGCTTTTGTGCTTTTTGATATTTCTCGATTTTTTTAAATAAATCGAGAAATATCAAAAAAATTATCTTTA
Source organism: Colias croceus (assembly GCF_905220415.1). Classification (NCBI taxonomy): domain Eukaryota; kingdom Metazoa; phylum Arthropoda; class Insecta; order Lepidoptera; family Pieridae; genus Colias; species Colias croceus. Next base: position 3,355,554 of record NC_059552.1, on the reverse strand, counting down.
AGCCCTCCCATACATTAAGTACATATGAAAATTGAAATATGAATATCCCTTATACATTTAATATGAAAGATTTTAGCTTTCTTTTTCTTTTTTTGGTTGTCTGCTTTAATTACTTCGCAATTTTGAAGTGGCATTTTCCACGCCTTTTCCGGACATTTTTACGCATTTTCCGGACATTTTCCAGACATTTTCCGGACATTTTCACGCATTTTCCGGATATTTTCCAGGCATTTCCCAGGCATTTCCCAGACATTTTCCACGCTTTATCCGGACATTTTCACGCATTTTCCGGATATTTTCCGGGAATTTTCTGGGTATTTCCCAGATATTTTCAGGGAATTTTCCAGGCATCTCCCAGGCATTTTCCGGGGATTTTCCAGGCATTTTCAACGTTTTCCCGGACATTTTCACGCATTTCCCGGATATTTTCCAGATTTTTTTTTTAATTTATTTATTGATATATAAAAATCTTTGCTTTTACAAATTTTCGCCAAACTGTAGAGCAGTTTGTTGGCGATGCGCTCCTATTACTAATATTACAAACCGCTTTAAATACATACATATTACATAGTATAAAACAAAGTCTACAAAGTATAAAACAAAGTCTACATAGTATAAAACAAAGTCTACATAGTATAAAACAAAGTCACGTTCTCTGTATGCCTAAGTCTCCAAAACCAAGCAACGGACCTCGGTGCAGTCTCTCTTCAATAGTTAGAGTGATTCAAGAGGAAGGTTTTAGTACAATATATTAGAATCTATATTCTACTAGGTTTCAGCCAACGCGGGCGAAGCCGCGGGCGGAAAGCTAGTCGATGAATAAGACAGACACATGAATTCTGCATATAAAAGTCTCTCAATACAATCACAGAATGTAGAAATCATCGAGCATTCAAAGAAATGTAAAAAGATTGTAATTGATATGAATTATGTACCTATGTCTTGATAAATATCTTTTCTAGACATCCCGGGAATTTGTCATTTATATCGAAGACAAAACAATATATTACATGAGGAATGTGATCCTTACTATTGAGAATTTATTGTTATGTGTTACGACATGGCTTATATTCTTTTATCGGCTAAAGAATTAGTATAAATGTCAAACAAATCTATTATTGATTAGTATGTATAAATTGTTTTTGTTCGCAATTAGATATCTATCTATAGAATTGATTAATGATGTCTGTTTTGGTACAATATACTTATCTATATAATTTCAAAAATGTATAAGCTTGTGTAAGTTATTAAACAATAAAACGTTATTTTCTTAGAAAAACTATATTAAATATGCACGCCTCATCTAATACTGATTTCTGTTGAGTTTCACACACTCTTTGAATAGGTACAGCTCTAACTTTATAATCATCGATATAATTTATTGATATATCCGCCGTCTTCGTTTATTAATAGACTGCGAGATTCTTCCAGTACACATAAACATTATCCCTATCCCAATTATTTTTATTATTCTGACTAGCTTACCGCCCGCGGCTTCACCCGCTTTTTCTAAAACGATTTGAGATTTAAACTATCCTATCTCTCAAGTTGGATCGAACTGCACATGGTGTGCGAATTTTATTATAATCGGTTAAGTGGTTTAGGAGTCCATTGAGGACAAACATTGTGACACGAGATTTATATATATTAAGAAGATAACAATTATTGCGTAAAACTTTTAACAACAAAGACAGAAAAGTTGATAAAATAATAGATACCAATAATAAAGTCTGTATGAATAGAAATATCATCAATATCGAACCAAATATTCCACACTAGAAAGAAGCCTGTCCCTTAGTATTGAGAACTTATGAATAATTCATCATATCATTTCCTCATATATATCAAAAGCAGGCTTACAAAATTACAATTATAATTTGAATTGGAGAGGTTCCTTCCAATGTTATGCGAATATTTGTGAAAATTACCGTAAATACATACTTATTGCGTATATAATAAATTATTTATTAGATATTTAAACTATAAATATAGCAAACTGAATTAAAAAAACAAATTTTTTGTCAATATTTAAAAAACTATACGAAAGTTAAAACAATAATAGATAATATAACTAAATGAAAGAAAAAACAGACGTAATAATACGCAGACGCTACTAATCTCTATTAAATTAGAATCCCAATCTCAAAATACCTCGTTTGGTAAAACTATTTCGATCTAAAGGGTTCAATCATCACACAAAACTAACTTTCAGATAGACACATTAATCCCCTTTAATTCAGGATTAAGCTTACTTACACCACAAAAAAACGAAAACTTCTCACGGCTATTTTTCAAAAACATAAAACGCAAATCGAATCGTATCACAGAGTTCTGAATAAAATAGTAATAGAGAAACCACTTACGGTTTATAGCACTTATATCAATAGAAAAGTATTAACATCTGAAGACACATTGGATTTGGGACACGGATCACGTCGCAACACGGTATCTTTTTTCGCCCATATTGAGTGTTCCATTGAATGGGTGTGTGGTTTGAACGTCTAGGGCGATAATAGAACAGGGGCGCGGAAATGGGAGCTAAAGAAAATATTATTTCGTATAATAATTATATAGTAATAAGTGATTATAATTATGAAATGATGAGTATAATGTATATTGTATGAGGTGTGTGGTGGAAGGTTACATAACTAAATGCTTGTATAGTTCACTCATCTTAGTAAAAAGTATTGATAATATTATGTTTTTGCGTTGATACTTGATTGGTTGGTTAATATTAGAAATAAATAAAAAGCCTATAATTCTTTCAAACATAATTTATTATATTTGTAAGAATACTTTACAAAATCACTTTATAAATATTGAAGCTCTACAGTCTACGTATAAAATACTTATATTTAGAAACAAAGTATAATTTACAGAGTATAAAACACAAATTTTACAGTTTCATGCGTCTATTTTTATAACAAATGATAAAAAACACTGTGTTGAATATTTAATATTTTATTTCTTTAAACTAAAATATTGCATAAATAAATTCAAAAACATCGACCATTTTTCTTGACCCTGGGAATACGTCACTGGCATACAGTTATTTTTTGTGATATACCGACTCTTTTGTTGAAAACCGCTGTGCAAAGGTTTTCTTCAATAGGGAACCCGATGTCATCACCTTTTCCGATGTATTAGCGGGATAATGGACTCCAGTTTCTGAAATTAGATAAAAGGTAATTCAAAACGAAGTTATTGTCATATTGAGTTGTGGACATTATTGTTTTTGGAAGAAACCTTTTTAGAAGATAAACAAGCAGTTACTGGTAGTGGGAATCTTACTTTTGTTTTTACTCTAGAGTGTTCATTTTTCATAAGTTTTCCTGACCTTAGGTAGAAAGGTCAAAAATGTTAGTAATAACCTTTCATCTAATGTCACAGCGAGCAAAAGTTTAAAAAAGCGTGAAGTAAAAGAATAAGTTGTAATTTTATTTCAATTATTTTAAATATATGAATTTACAATCATTCTAAAAATTTTAACGTGAATATCAGGTTAATTATGTCACACAACAAGAACCAAAGCTATAAAATATATCCTCCATTAATTTATAAAATAACAAATTTACGTATAAAACACTTATTTCTGCTCCATTTTCTTTCCCAATTCGAGTGCTTAATTTTTAAAGACCAATCTAAATTGAAAACCCTGGTGTAATTGCCAATTACCGAAATTGTTACAGAGGTTGCTACTTCAATATTTAAAGGTGATTTAATATTATCGTTTATGCACGCGTTTTGAGGCTTTATAAAAACAATTTATGTGTAAGCATTTAACATGAAATTTAGGTTAGATTTAGCATAATAAGTAGTTAAAACTGAAATAAGTATCATTATTACTACATAATATAATATACGCAACAATAATTAAAATAAACAATCTTGGTATTTAAACCTTAATATTATAGGTACAAAGTATCCAATTCTTAAATCTTTTCGCATGTTAAGTTGTCATACCCATTTTTGATCCCGTGTCCAAAAATAATATAAAACTCCCTGCATTATTTACAAAATGAAAGTATGTATTGACATCCCATTATTATGATTGAAGAGAAACTCTCATTGTTTGACTCATTTATCAATAAAAATTCCCCAAAGAATGAATCTTTGTCAGCGTTGTAAAGGCGGCGAATATTTTTGCGTTCTCATTTCTTTAAGGTCAAAGAAAGATCTCGGCTCCAATACTTATAAAATATGAGAGAAATTTTTAGAACACGCTCCTTTATCGAAAATTCTTGACGTCGGACAAAGCTTTAAATTATTTATACAAAAGGTATGTAGCTTAAGAAAAATATTGGGAAGCATGTATGCAATTTTTGTGTTATGTAATCCGATGGATGATAATATTTTTTTCTGTATATAATATCGAATACCTACAAGTTTCAAAGAATTTACATTTTGTACTAAATTAAACCGTTTCTTTTTTTTATTCAACTATACAAAAAAAATTACAACGAAGTTATAAAATTAACTGAATAATTAAAAGAAGGGTTCTTATTACCTTTCAGATCGATTCTTATAAAACAAACTTTACAATAAATGCAGAGACAATAGAAGTCCATTTCCATGAAACTTAATATTTAACCACAATTCAATTAAACTTTTACAAATATTTACGCTTCAGCTATTGTTTTGATTTAACCGTCAGCCATTATTTTATATCGACTTCCTAAAAGAAAATAATTGAAATTTCTATTATTTGATGAAATATATTTTTACACATTTTTATTAAATATTTTGTTTATGTCATGTTATGTTTATGTTCGGGACAATAAATTATTATAGGAATAATAATATTATACCGAGTATTTGTAAAGCGGTTTGAACGTTGTTACATGCGAGATACAGTCTCCAATTTCGTCTCATCGTGAATACACATGAATTATTCAAGCTATGCTATCAGTACCTACTTCCTTAACGAGCTGACAGATAATAAATTAACTTATTTCCTTAAATTATTACGATTTAGTTAAATCCTTTTGTAAAGTCTGCTGCCGCAGCCGTTGCAAAATGCAAACGAAGGCATGAATGAGCACAATATATTTTTACATTCAATGCTCATTGTTCATGTAATGCAATGGAAATTATTGTCTTTATAATTTGCTTAAATGATGCTTGGTTTTGGTAAATAAACTTTTGTAATAAATGCAGATACCTACATAATATTATCTCCTAAGACTGAAAAATTTGTTTTAAAATAAAACGTAAACATATTAATTTTCATGTATCATATTATGTATTAGATAGTTGCTTTTCAACTTAGTTCATTGAACTTCAACATACATATTAACATCCGCAACTCATCAAAGGTTTCGTGAAAATTACATGTGCTTTGAGATACATCACTCAAAGAGACATTCACACATATCTTTATGAAATACAGCGTCTATTTCTACTTTCTGAACATTTCATGAAGCAACCTTAGTTGCGCTGAATAACCTTTCTTTAAGCGCAACGTTAAAGGGTCTTTTTCTCTTGATTCAAGCAACATTACCCAAATCGGCCACTTAGAAATCCTAAAAACACTTTCCTGCCATTTACCTATTCACTCGGAGAAAAACTTTAAATGGCCCCGGATAAAGTATTTGCAAAATAACCTAGTTTCGAGAGTGATGTTAGAGACTTATATTTTTCTTGTCTATCCGTGCGTAAACAGTTTTGTGAGTTTAAGTAATCTAATTAAAAGTTCGCAATTTAAGATAAAGATATACCTAACAATCATTTTTTTAATTATAAACACAAATCATGATTTTAATAATACGATTATTTTTTTCATAACTCAATCCAAGTACATTTTTACTTCAAACTCAAACTCAAACATTTATTTATTCAATTAGACTTCTTCGAGAAGCACTTTTGAAACGTCATATTTTTACATATTTTTAACATTTACCACCGATTCGGAAAGCAGTATCTATGGAGAAGAACCGGCAAGAAACTCCATAGTTGCTCTTTTTTATCATGTCAGTATTACAATTTTAGTATTACATTAATCATAAATCGAACATACTTTCCAAAACTTTTATTCACTAATAATTTCACGTTAATATTGTTAAGTCCAGACTACAAGTTACAAGCTTAAACTAATATAGAACTTGGCTACTCTTTGAACACTGGAGCGTAAATGTCTGTAAAGCGAGCGCTTGTTTAGTTTCGAAATGCTGTAAGGGAAAGTTATTTAGCAAGTGTTCGAAAAACCATAGTGAATTAAATATACTAACGCGTTAGCACATAATTTTTTTTAGCATAAGCAAGGTAATCTGGTTGACGAAAATGCAAAACTCTTGTTCAATTGATTTCTACTAGTGTTCCACTACATGTATTGCGATGAGACATACGTCAACATATTGTTAGATATTGTATAAATTTGGTATAAATGCACATTGTTTGAGACTGACATTGTTGACTCTTACCAACCGAAATTTTCTCTATGTATTATTCACGTAATCATGTAAACTACGTTACAATAACTTACATGTGACCTAAAAAGTCCTACCTCCATAATATGAGGACTGAATTTTTATTGATATACAATTTGATTCAATATGGTATTGACTCCATTTATTTTGTTACAAACAACTTGATCTTAGATCATTATCAGTTAATTATAACTAGCTTTCCGCCCGCGGCTTTGCCCGCGCAGTCAAAGAAAAACCCGCTAGTTCCCGTTCCCGTGTGATTTCCGGGATAAAACCTATCCTATGTCCCGGGTAAAAAGTCCTTTCTCGGGTATCAAAATATCTCTATAGCAAATTTCATGCAAATTGGTTCAGTAGTTAAGGCGAGATTGAGTAACAGACAGACAGACAGAGTTACTTTCGCATTTATAATATTATTAGTATATTATTATTAGTATGGATTCCATATTTCCACCTACGAATTATTGAGCAAAATACAGCTTATTGGAAGCTTGTATTTATAGTCCAATCATTAGCGTTCCCACGCGAAAACTCTATTCTATATTTTCATTATTAAATATTAGTTTGGTTTTTACAAAACATGCTTTTTATTAAAATAAGATAAGTTTTTATTAAAATATCATGAATTTTACAATTTATATATAAGTATTTATTTAGAATTATACTTGAAAAAAGATGAAACGTCTAAGTATATGATGTTGGTTTTAGCTCTACGTCGCGATCGCTCTAACGTTTTGCTGTTTTTTTAAGCACGCTCCAATTTAAAGTGTGCTATTTTTCTTAATTACAGAAAAAG